>NC_081185.1:59109568-59367066 GCF_029867415.1 Vicia villosa | reverse complement strand
TGAGGTCTTCAATTTTCCAACCCATAGCTCCTTTGAACTTTTTCAGAACTTCAATTAACTTGTCCTCTTGTATATTTTTCAAGCTCGAGCTAATGATGGCGGGACATTTTTCTTCAGAATCAAGGAAAACATATTTAAGATTCTCCGGAAGCTGTTTCAATTCTGAACTTTTTGGCTTTTCTTCATTGCAACCCAATGCTAGTGGTTGCCTTAGATCTTCCCACCTATGTGTTCGAGAACCTTTAAAGATAGGTTGAGTTTCCAACATTGATACCACCTCCAAGTCATTATCACTGGCTTCTTCATTATCTCCAAAAATTGACATGCTCAAAACTCTTTCGAGAGGTAATTGCGATACACTCTCCACATGATCACTTTCTACCACTTGTTGGAGCACTTATATATTGCTACTAGTGCCAATATCCTCTTTATGCTTCATGGTATTATGAACATTGATTTTTAACTCTTCATCATAAACCTTCAAAGTCAGAGTGCCCCCATCCATATCTATCATGACTCTCCCCGTTTCCAAGAATGGTCGTCCCAAAATTATCGGCATCTCTTCGTCTTCTGGCATTTCAAGAATTACAAAATCTACCGGAAACACAAACTTATCCACTTTCACAAGGACGTCTTGGACTACTCCGTAAGGTCGCTTGACCGAATGATCTGCAAATTGGAGAGTCATCCGAGTGTCTTGGATTGCACCAATTCCCAACTTTTTGTAGATGGATAGAGGCATGAGACTGATACTTGCCCCCAGATCAATTAGAGCTCTCTTGAAAGATCTATCTCCAATAGTGCAAGGGATAGTAACTGCTCCTCTATCCTTCTTTTTCACTGGTATCTTCATGCCCTGCAAAATAGCACTACAAGTTTCTGTTAGAATAATGGGGTGGTCTGCAATGGTTCGCTTTTTTGCGATGATGTCCTTCATGAATTTGGCATAGGTGGGCATTTGCTCAAGTGCCTCCAACAACGGAATGTTCAGCTCCAGCTTTTTGAATAATTCCAGGAACTTCTCAAAATTCTTTTCTTGCTGCCCCTTTTTCTTGTTTCTTTGAGGGTAAGGCAGCTTGACTTCTGGTGTTGGTGTTAATACTTTTTCTTTTGTAACTGGTGCTGGTGTTACCACTTCTTCTTCCACGTGCTCATTCTCTCTTATGTCCAGCTCCACCTCAAGCAATTGATCCTCACTCTCCGAATCCTTTCCCACCACTTCATGCTGTTTCCCTCTCCGTGTAGTGACGGCATTGATTTTTTGATTGTCTTTAGGATTAGTAACAGTTGCGCTTGGGAGGGCTCCTGGTGCTTGCGGAATTGCAAGGTGTTGAGCAATTTGACTCATTTGTACTTCAAGGTTCTTGATTGAGGCTCCGGTGTTCCTTAAATTGCTACGTGTCTCTTCTTGGAATTGGGAGCTTTGAGCGGCCATCTTTTCAATGGCAATTTCCCAATCCGCTTTTCTTGGACCCTGTGGTTGGTATTGTTGTTGAGGTTGCTGGTAAGGTTGTTGTTGCGGACGATATTGTTGTCCCTGTGGTTGGTATTGTTGAGTCTGAGGCTGATATGGTTGTTGTCCTTGAACCGGCTTCTGGATGTTTCCTTGCTGGTCTTTCCATGAGAAGTTCGGATGATTTTTCCACCCCGGATTATATGTGTTGGCATAAGGATTGTTTTGCCTCAACATATGAATCTGCTCAACCTGTTCTTGAGTTGCCACACAATGCATAGCAAAGTGCGGTCCACCACATATTTCACAAAGAACCGCTTTAACTGGTTCCACCTGTGCTACTGTCTGAGTTCCAATATTCATCTTTTTTAACCTTCTCTCTACCTCTGCAGCAATCTGATCCTCCATCTTTACAACCTGTTCTGGCAACTTCAAATCAATTTTGCCCTCCGGTTGGCTCATGGTACGATCATACAACTCAAGATGCTCATTAGCAGCTATTGCCTCTATGATCCTTTTCATAACTATAGCTGTAGCAAAATTTGTTGAACCACCAGCAGCGGTATCAATAAGCTGCTTTGTCTTAAGTCGCAACCCATTCACAAAATTCTGCATTTGCTCGGTAGCGTCCATGTTATGAGTAGGACATGCAGTCAAACACCTTTTGAACCTCTTGTATGCATCCCCCAATGATTCCCCCTCTTTTTGTTTGAAATTTACAATGTCGTATCTTTTTTCGGATGAACACCGACGCAGGAAAATATTCATTGAGGAATGCCGTTTCCATCTCTTGCCATGTTGTGATACTTGCAGCCAGAAGTGAGTAAAACCACTCCTCTGCGTCATCAGTAAGTGTAAACGGGAACATAACAAGTCTCTTGGCTTCCTCTGAATGACCTTCGATCTTCAACGAAGTTGTCGTAGTGAGAAATCTCTGAAGATGCTTATTTGCATCCTCGTTTATTCTTCCGGAGAACGGCTTGCTCTCTAACTGGCGAATGGTGGATGGATGCAATTGAAAATGTGCCACATTCACAGGTTGATTAACAATAGTCATCCGGTTGGGGTGAGCATTTGCCCCTCCATAGTCCCCTAACAATCTTTCTGCAGGAGGTTGATTTCCAGCCATGTTAACTGGTTCCTGAACTACCTCCCTGTCAAAGTCAGAGTCGCTGTGCTCCGAATGCACAGACACTTCGTCGTCGCTTTCCTGATGTGGGACACTAAGACCTGCACTTGGTGCTGCCAGTCTTTCAATTCTTGCCTTTCGGCGTCTCTCGTGCAGAGCTCTTTCTGGTTCTGTGTCAAAGGAAAATTTAGCTGAGGTCTGACCTCGCATAAACAGTTAGACAACAGTTAGAACAGATACAAGACTGCAACGAAATTCAAATTAACAGATAAAAATAAAATTTTGGTCGCAGAGCAACAAAATTCCAATTGACTTAAAGTTCGGCTTATAGTTTGGCAGTCCCCGGCAACGGCGCCAAAAACTTGATCGGAAAATAGCAAGTGTACTACTTTTGTTACCGATGTAGTTATTAAAATGGAGTTGAATCCAAGTATCGATCACAAGGACTGCGGATAAAATATAAGCCAGGACTAAATTTCAATTGAACAAAAAGCTATGATTGGTTTTTGTTTTGCTTGATAAAACTACTAACTGTTTATAATTAAAACGATAAGTAAATGATGATTTGGTTCACAAATGAGAATGTATGCTAAGGTTGATGTATAAATCTTATGTAACTCCTTGAGAACACCGTTGTTCAAGAAAAGATGTGACTATAATTGAGTATCAATTCCATAAAATAGTCTTCCCTAATTCCTTAGTGAAAAACTTATTAACACTTAAAAGTCAATTTCAATTCCTTAATAATTGATTTTAGTATTAAGGCATTACGCATTGTAATCTAGAATGAATGATCACTATGGTGAAATCCTTATTCCTAAGTGATTTACCGGTAATGTTGTGATTCAAAACGCATTAGAGTGGTGTGTCACGCCTAACCCTAATCATAGATCAACAAAATATTTTCCAATATGATGAAGCATGAAAATCTTTGAATCATAAACTCAAATTATAAAAACATCAAATTCATCACAACGGTTTTAACAAGTCATTTCATGAAAAGATTTAGGGACATCACCCTAGCATAAAATAGTTTAGCTACTCATAGTGTTTAAGAAAATAACAAGAGTAATTGAAGTCATTACAAGAAATTATCGGTTGATATGACCTCCAATCGCGAGTGCTCTTGAAGATCTCTTCCAAAACCCTTGACTCTTCTTTCTCTGTAATTCTCTATGCCCAATGATCCAAGATGCCTTCACCCTTCTTCCCGTTAGGTTTTAGTAGTGTTGGCTTACTTCCTCAGCATCCGAAAGGTCCGAAATACCCTTAATGAGATCCATTCTTTCAAAATTACAAAACTTGAACATCTGCCCGCGCCTAACAACACGGATCGTGTGCAGGAACACGGGTGCCCGTGTTGATCAACTGCTACAGCATCACAAATTCACTTTCTGCGCAGCTTTTCACACGGACCGTGTGCAGGAACACGGGTGCCCGTGTGAAACCTCTGTTTTTCTATCCAAAAACCAACTTTCCAGCCATCTTTTGACACGGCCCGTGTGCACACACACGGGTGCCCGTGTTGACCTCAGTTTTGGCTCTTTTGGCTTCTTTTTCTCGCACGTGCGCGCCATAAACTTCGACCTCTCCCGTGCATTAACCTGGCCACACACAAACTAACAACCACGCGTAAAACGGCACTTGAATAATACTCAGAACACACTAATCATGCAACAACATCACACAATCGACAAACAAGAAACTTACTAACAAAACCTATAACAATGCCACATAGTATTACCAAGATTATGACTTTTAGTCGGAAAAAGGTGCGGAAACTTACTAGAAATGGTGACCGATCACAACCCCACACTTATCTCATTGCTTGTCCTCAAGTGATGTATCGAGTCAAAACAAAGGTCACCGACGAGACTCTTTTCTCCACAACACAACCAGGTTTTTCGCAAAATTCCTACACTTAGCAATCGAGTGTAAAGTTTCCTTCTTCAGACTATCAATGGCATTCCCACTTTCGAACACGCTTTTCACCTGCAAGCTTTTCACATTCTCACAACATCTCTCCGGGTTAAAGTGTCTACACTCATAGAATCAAGGCATGCATATTATTTTCAACTTTGAATAAATTCTCAAATCACTACACACAGAGATTACACACACTTTATGAGGTCTTAGGGATGTAACGTGGCTTTGGTTTGGTGGGTAAACAAGGAACGAGGTAACAAATGGTTTAGGTGCTCGGCATTACATAGGATTCACTTCTCTACTCATCTTGATCTGAATCATAAAAATGGGGTTTGAACCTTTTTCAGATTAAAAGTGGACCGGGGCAAATATCTTATTCTGCTTTTAAATTTAAACCTCTTTTTGTTGGTTTTCACAAGATCATATTCATCTTTTCTCTCTCTTTTTTTTTTTAAGATATTCTTTTTTTCTTTTTTCTTGCCCCCCTTTTCAATGGTCCACAACCCCACACTTAGATCCTTTTAGTTTCTTACAAGTGATTAATCATGAATGCCGAGCGATGACATGAACAATGAGATAACGGGTGATAAAAAGACTAACACAATGAACAAAACAACTATTATGGCTCAAAGGGGGTTAACGATGGATAACATGCATACGGGATGGTTAGAAAGGCTCGGGGTTACGGAGAAAAAACTTGCCTCAGTGTGTGCTTTCATAGTGTGCTTGTGTTATGAGAAAATACGCAAAATCAAAGTGAATAGTGTCATACCTTACTGAGCTCTCATATGGATGTTATAAATTTGGCTCTGACATCTCACCGGGTAGGTTAAGCTTGCATGCTTCAAAGTGCTCTAGGTGTTCTGCCATTTCCTTTCCTCCAAAGTTCACCATACTCTCTCTTGGTTCAGTGTTTTCCTCATTGCGTCCAACCTTCTTTTCTTTGATTGTGTCAACTTCCGTGGTGCCTGTAGAGATCAAGTGTGAGATGTGTTGTTCAACCACTATCTAGTCATTCGCCACCCTCCGACTTGTATCCAACCTGGTAACACAATGGCAGCACTGCAAACTCGAAATAAACATAAAAACAGGAAGACAAAAGAAAAAAAAAATCAAATTAAACAAACTAAACTATGAATTAAAAAAAAACAGAAAGCAAAGCAAAATAGATCCTCCCCCACACTTGAACTAAACATTGTCTCAATGTTTTAATTCCAGTGTGACGGAGATTACCAATCTCACTGATAAGGCGGTGGAGGAGGAGGATCCTGAGGAAATTGCAACATGAGGCGTCGCATCATCTCCTGGACATCATCCATCACAGCTCCTTGCCTGAACAACTCAACACCCTGTCGTGTTTGCTCGGTGCGGAGAGCGCCAATCTCCGTTTGCACCCACCCCCATTGATCCTGAGTCATGGAAGATGATCCAACAGTGTGCTGGAAAAACTGTCTAGGTGGCGGGGCAGGGCGATCCTGGGCGGGGAGGTCATCTTCCATGTCATCACTTGCAAAATTATGGTCATGTGGAGGGCTTTCACCCATAAACTCACCTGTAGCTACATATAGCCAGTTAGCACGATTTGCAATAGAAACAGAATCAGGTGCAGGCAATGCCAAAACATGCTGTCCATGGACAGTTAGTGAGAAATACCCAGGCTTCACTATAATCATCCTCTGATTTACAAGAGTTTGCAAATCAATTTTCTTACCCGGTAAAGAAGGCTCATCATTCAACAAGTGGCCATAATCCAGGTGCTCAGCCAATTGAGAGATCATTCCCCCAACTGAAATCTCTCCACAAGAAGCATTACCAACTTGCTTCAGGTGGTTAGCAGCAAAAGCAGCGACATTCACCCGGCTTACCTCAAGCATGTTATGCAACAAAAATAGCTCTCTTTTCGCACAGACCCCTGTACTATCCCCCCTCCCAAACAAGGTGAAAGCCAAACCTTTCTGAGCATAACGGAAACAAGGGTTATGAATCCCCGAGGCCTTAGCCTTGCTTGGATTGTACCCAGCTGCACCTGTAATGGCTTCCCAGAATTCACAAGCAGGAAAAGTTTCAGGGGGGGCGCCTGGTCCAGAGGACGGTAATTTCAGTGCCTCCCCTACCTCTTCCACAGACAACACATGCTTATGCCCAAACATATAAAACTCTAGATCACCAAAGTACTCCATTTCGGAGCCATTCCATTTGTGTCTCAATTTGAAATCTACAGTGCTCAGGAATTCCAAAGTTAGGCCCTCATAAGTCGGTGCCTCAAACAGCATAAAAGGCAACATACCGATGTTGTGAAACATCCGGTAGACTTCATCTTTGAGGCCTAACTTGGTAAGAGTATCATCACAAATATATCTAGTCGGTAGCAATTTACGTTGCACTAAAATATCATACCTTGCTTTGTGTTCAGGAAGTGCAAACGTAATGCCATGGGCATTCTCTTCTTGGTCCCCTCTACAAACGGTTGCACGACTGGGCGCGCGACGGACCCGCTGCCTCGGTTGGGAGGGTTCGGCAAAATCATCCCGAACATTACGGCGTGTGGTTGTCTTTCGGGGAGGCATTGTAATGGCTCTGCAAGAAAAAGTTAACAAAAAAAAAAAAACACACAAATAACACAAGGAAAAATTCGGAAAAATAAAAGTGCACGAAATAAAAAATCTGAACCGATAGAAGTGAAGAGGATGGAGAGTAGAACAAATTTTGTGAAAGCACTATGGTGTTTTGATGGGTGGTTGATGGTGGTATGATGAGTTTAGTGAAGGTGGAGGCTAGGGTTTAATGGAGGATGAGAAAGAAAAGTGGGAGAATGAATGGAAAGAAGAAGAAGATTGGTTATAATGGAGATGGGCCCCACATGGGGTTTTAAAAAAATTTGAAAAATTCTGCCCCGCACTGTTCACACGGTCCGTGTCCCTGCACACGGGCGGCCGTGTGAAAAAGCTGGATTGAAATTTTGGGGCGTGCTGAGGGCAACACGGGCCGTGTTTCTGCACACGGGCGCCCGTGTTGCAAGTGCTGAAGCCACTTTTTAAAATTTGTTATTTCTTCTTTTCAGGCAGTTTTCAACACGGGCCGTGTTACTGCACACAGGTGCCCGTGTTGATGGCTTTCAATGCACCAAAAATGGACACTCTCCGTGCCTTTTTACTCGAGTTGCGTCTACCGGTCCAAACTCTACCACCTACAAAAGAAACGAAATAAAACAAAGAAAATGAAAGTTAACGGAAAAAAAACGTGGGTTGCCTCCCACGGAGCGCTTCGTTTAACGTCGCATGGCTCGACGGTCCATCGTCCTACTAAGCAAGACGAATGACATCAACCTGTCCAACTGGTTGACCTTGGAAATATGGCTTTAATCTCTGCCCATTAACTTTAAAGATGTCTCCATTAGCTTGATTTTTTATTTCAACTGCACCGTAAGGGAACACCTTATGAACCATAAATGGTCCCGACCATTTGGATCGCAATTTTCCCGGAAAAAGCTTCAAACGGGAATTGTACAGAAGGACCAGCTGTCCTTCCCAAAACTCTTTTTTCTGAATCCTCCTATCGTGCCACTTCTTGGTCTGTTCCTTGTAAACCTTGGCATTTTCGTACGCACGATTCCGGAACTCTTCTAATTCATGCAACTGTAAGATTCTAGAATTTCCTGCTAGAGACAAGTCCATGTTCAAAAGTTTAGTTGCCCAAAATGCCTTGTGTTCAAGCTCTAAAGGCAAGTGACATGCTTTTCCATAAACAAGTTGGTATGGTGACATCCCGATGGGTGTTTTGAACGCCGTTCGGTAAGCCCATAACGCATCATCTAGCTTTGTTGCCCAATCCTTTCTCGACGAACTCACTGTCTTCTCGAGAATTTGTTTGAGCTGTCTATTAGACACCTCTACCTGACCACTTGTTTGAGGGTGATAAGGGGTGGCTATCCGATGCTTCACATTGTATTTCTGCAGGAGTTTCTCCATGAGGTGATTTAGGAAGTGCGTTCCTTCATCACTAATAAGTGCTCTCGGTACTCCAAACCTAGCAAATATGTTCTCCCTCAAGAACTTGACTACTACCTTTGCATCATTAGTTGGTAAAGCTACCGCCTCCACCCATTTTGAGACATAGTCCACTGCAACTAAGATGTAATTCTTCCCGAATGATGGTGGAAAAGGACCCATGAAGTCAATTCCCCAAACATCGAATAACTCCAACTCTAACATGAAATTCTGGGGCATTTGATTTCTTTTTGAAATGTTCCCAGTACGCTGACACTTATCACATTCTTTTACCATCTCTTGGGAATCTTTGAACAATGATGGCCAGTACAACCCTGACTGCAAGACTTTGGAGGCAGTACGATCCCCACTAAAATGCCCTCCATATTCCGAGTCATGACATGCTCTCAACACATCCTTTTGCTCTTCCTCAGGCACACATCGTCTTATCAGCCCATCTACTCCTCTCTTGTATAGGTATGGGTCGTCCCATAGATAGAACCTGCAATCATGAACAAACTTTTTCTTGCGGTTAGAATCAAAATCGTCAGGTATTATACCGCCAACAAGGTAGTTTGCGTAATCAGCAAACCAAGGCACTCCAATAACAGCTAGGATGTGTTCATCAGCAAACTCATCCTTTATTGGACGCCGCTCTTCTGTCTCCTCAATGGGTGACATTCGCGAAAGGTGATCTGCAACAGTGTTTTCACACCCTTTCTTGTCGCGAATCTCTACATCGAACTCTTGGAGAAGTAAAATCCACCTCAGAAGTCTGGGTTTCGAATCCTGCTTGGCAAAGAGATATTTCAAAGCAGCATGGTCAGTGTAAACAATCACTTTTGAACCCAACAGATATTGCCTGAATTTATCAAAGGCATACACAACGGCTAGCAACTCCTTCTCGGTAGTTGCATAATTGATCTGTGCAGGGTTCAAAACATGACTGGCATAATAAATAACATGAAGCAATTTTTCTCTCCGCTGTCCAAGTACAGCCCCCACTGCAATGTCGCTAGCATCGCACATAATCTCAAAGGGTAGAGACCAATCAGGGGCAATCACAATGGGTGCCGACACTAGTTTATTTTTCAGTGTCTCAAATGCATCGGCACACTCTTTATTGAATACAAAAGTCCTGTCTTTAACCAACAAAGTGGTCAGCGGTTTGGCTATCTTCGAAAAATCCCTTATGAACCTACGGTAGAATCCCGCATGGCCTAGGAAACTCCGAATACCTTTCTCATTCACAGGTGGTGGTAATTTTGAGATAACCTCCACCTTAGCTTGATCAACTTCGATTCCCCTGTGGGAGATCTTGTGACCAAGCACAATGCCTTCTCGTACCATGAAATGGCACTTCTCCCAGTTTAGGATCAGATTACTTTCTTGACATCGCTGCAAAACAAGTGAAAGGTTAGCCAGACAATTATCAAAGGAGGAACCAAATACCGAGAAGTCATCCATGAAGACTTCCATATGCTTTTCAAGCATATCAGCAAAAATAGAAGTCATGCATCTTTGGAATGTCGCTGGGGCATTACACAACCCGAACGGCATCCTTCTATAAGCGAAGATACCGTATGGGCAAGTAAAGGCTGTCTTCTCTTGATCCTCCGGTGCAACCGCAATTTGGTTGTATCCCGAGTACCCATCCAGAAAACAATAATAGTCATGCCCAGCCAATCTTTCTAGCATTTGGTCAATGAATGGCAATGGAAAGTGGTCTTTTCTTGTGGCCAGATTTAGTCTTCTGTAGTCTATGCACACCCGCCACCCAGTGACCGTTCTGGTAGGAATTAACTCATTCTTTTCATTAGCTATCACCGTTGTACCTCCTTTTTTAGGTACCACATGAACAGGGCTCACCCATGAACTGTCTGATATCGGATAAATAAGACCTGCATCTAACAGCTTCACAACTTCCTTTCTCACCACCTCCTTCATAACTGGGTTCAATCTCCTTTGAGGTTGCGCCACCGGTTTGTGATCTTCTTCCATGAGAATTTTGTGCATGCACATCGTAGGACTTATTCCCTTGAGGTCTTCAATTTTCCAACCCATAGCTCCTTTGAACTTTTTCAGAACTTCAATTAACTTGTCCTCTTGAATATTTTTCAAGCTCGAGCTAATGATGGCGGGACATTTTTCTTCAGAATCAAGGAAAACATATTTAAGATTCTCCGGAAGCTGTTTCAATTCTGAACTTTTTGGCTTTTCTTCATTGCAACCCAATGCTAGTGGTTGCCTTAGATCTTCCCACCTATGTGTTCGAGAACCTTTAAAGATAGGTTGAGTTTCCAACATTGATACCACCTCCAAGTCATTATCACTGGCTTCTTCATTATCTCCAAAAATTGACATGCTCAAAACTCTTTCGAGAGGTAATTGCGATACACTCTCCACATGATCACTTTCTACCACTTGTTGGAGCACTTGTATATTGCTACTAGTGCCAATATCCTCTTTATGCTTCATGGTATTATGAACATTGATTTTTAACTCTTCATCATAAACCTTCAAAGTCAGAGTGCCCCCATCCATATCTATCATGACTCTCCCCGTTTCCAAGAATGGTCGTCCCAAAATTATCGGCATCTCTTCGTCTTCTGGCATTTCAAGAATTACAAAATCTACCGGAAACACAAACTTATCCACTTTCACAAGGACGTCTTGGACTACTCCGTAAGGTCGCTTGACCGAATGATCTGCAAATTGGAGAGTCATCCGAGTGTCTTGGATTGCACCAATTCCCAACTTTTTGTAGATGGATAGAGGCATGAGACAGATACTTTCCCCCAGATCAATTAGAGCTCTCTTGAAAGATCTATCTCCAATAGTGCAAGGGATAGTAACTGCTCCTCTATCCTTCTTTTTCACTGGTATCTTCATGCCCTGCAAAATAGCACTACAAGTTTCTGTTAGAATAATGGGGTGGTCTGCAATGGTTCGCTTTTTTGCGATGATGTCCTTCATGAATTTGGCATAGGTGGGCATTTCCTCAAGTGCCTCCAACAACGGAATGTTCAGCTCCAGCTTTTTGAATAATTCCAGGAACTTCTCAAAATTCTTTTCTTGCTGCCCCTTTTTCTTGTTTCTTTGAGGGTAAGGCAGCTTGACTTCTGGTGTTGGTGTTAATACTTTTTCTTTTGTAACTGGTGCTGGTGTTACCACTTCTTCTTCCACGTGCTCATTCTCTCTTATGTCCAGCTCCACCTCAAGCAATTGATCCTCACTCCCCGAATCCTTTCCCACCACTTCATGCTGTTTCCCTCTCCGTGTAGTGACGGCATTGATTTTTTGATTGTCTTTAGGATTAGTAACAGTTGCGCTTGGGAGGGCTCCTGGTGCTTGCGGAATTGCAAGGTGTTGAGCAATTTGACTCATTTGTACTTCAAGGTTCTTGATTGAGGCTCCGGTGTTCCTTAAATTGCTACGTGTCTCTTCTTGGAATTGGGAGCTTTGAGCGGCCATCTTTTCAATGGCAATTTCCCAATCCGCTTTTCTTGGACCCTGTGGTTGGTATTGTTGTTGAGGTTGCTGGTAAGGTTGTTGTTGCGGACGATATTGTTGTCCCTGTGGTTGGTATTGTTGAGTCTGAGGCTGATATGGTTGTTGTCCTTGAACCGGCTTCTGGACGTTTCCTTGCTGGTCTTTCCATGAGAAGTTCGGATGATTTTTCCACCCCGGATTATATGTGTTGGCATAAGGATTGTTTTGCCTCAACATATGAATCTGCTCAACCTGTTCTTGAGTTGCCACACAATGCATAGCAAAGTGCGGTCCACCACATATTTCACAAAGAACCGCTTTAACTGGTTCCACCTGTGCTACTGTCTGAGTTCCAATATTCATCTTTTTTAACCTTCTCTCTACCTCTGCAGCAATCTGATCCTCCATCTTTACAACCTGTTCTGGCAACTTCAAATCAATTTTGCCCTCCGGTTGGCTCATGGTACGATCATACAACTCAAGATGCTCATTAGCAGCTATTGCCTCTATGATCCTTTTCATAACTGTAGCTGTAGCAAAATTTGTTGAACCACCAGCAGCGGTATCAATAAGCTGCTTTGTCTTAAGTCGCAACCCATTCACAAAATTCTGCATTTGCTCGGTAGCGTCCATGTTATGAGTAGGACATGCAGTCAAACACCTTTTGAACCTCTTGTATGCATCCCCCAATGATTCCCCCTCTTTTTGTTTGAAATTTACAATGTCGTATCTTTTTTCGGATGAACACCGACGCAGGAAAATATTCATTGAGGAATGCCGTTTCCATCTCTTGCCATGTTGTGATACTTGCAGCCAGAAGTGAGTAAAACCACTCCTCTGCGTCATCAGTAAGTGTAAACGGGAACATAACAAGTCTCTTGGCTTCCTCTGAATGACCTTCGATCTTCAACGAAGTTGTCGTAGTGAGAAATCTCTGAAGATGCTTATTTGCATCCTCGTTTATTCTTCCGGAGAACGGCTTGCTCTCTAACTGGCGAATGGTGGATGGATGCAATTG
This sequence comes from Vicia villosa, assembly GCF_029867415.1. Classification (NCBI taxonomy): domain Eukaryota; kingdom Viridiplantae; phylum Streptophyta; class Magnoliopsida; order Fabales; family Fabaceae; genus Vicia; species Vicia villosa. Next base: position 59,354,062 of record NC_081185.1, on the reverse strand, counting down.
AAAATGTGCCACATTCACAGGTTGATTAACAATAGTCATCCGGTTGGGGTGAGCATTTGCCCCTCCATAGTCCCCTAACAATCTTTCTGCAGGAGGTTGATTTCCAGCCATGTTAACTGGTTCCTGAACTACCTCCCTGTCAAAGTCAGAGTCGCTGTGCTCCGAATGCACAGACACTTCGTCGTCGCTTTCCTGATGTGGGACACTAAGACCTGCACTTGGTGCTGCCAGTCTTTCAATTCTTGCCTTTCAGCGTCTCTCGTGCAGAGCTCTTTCTGGTTCTGTGTCAAAGGAAAATTTAGCTGAGGTCTGACCTCGCATAAACAGTTAGACAACAGTTAGAACAGATACAAGACTGCAACGAAATTCAAATTAACAGATAAAAATAAAATTTTGGTCGCAGAGCAACAAAATTCCAATTGACTTAAAGTTCGGCTTATAGTTTGGCAGTCCCCGGCAACGGCGCCAAAAACTTGATCGGAAAATAGCAAGTGTACTACTTTTGTTACCGATGTAGTTATTAAAATGGAGTTGAATCTAAGTATCGATCACAAGGACTGCGGATAAAATATAAGCCAGGACTAAATTTCAATTGAACAAAAAGCTATGATTGGTTTTTGTTTTGCTTGATAAAACTACTAACTGTTTATAATTAAAACGATAAGTAAATGATGATTTGGTTCACAAATGAGAATGTATGCTAAGGTTGATGTATAAATCTTATGTAACTCCTTGAGAACACCGTTGTTCAAGAAAAGATGTGACTATAATTGAGTATCAATTCCATAATATAGTTTTCCTTAATTCCTTAGTGAAAAACTTATTAACACTTAAAAGTCAATTTCAATTCCTTAATAATTGATTTTAGTATTAAGGCATTACGCATTGTAATCTAGAATGAATGATCACTATGGTGAAATCCTTATTCCTAAGTGATTTACCGGTAATGTTGTGATTCAAAACGCATTAGAGTGGTGTGTCACGCCTAACCCTAATCATAGATCAACAAAATATTTTTCAATATGATGAAGCATGAAAATCTTTGAATCATAAACTCAAATTATAAAAACATCAAATTCATCACAACGGTTTTAACAAGTCATTTCATGAAAAGATTTAGGGACATCACCCTAGCATAAAATAGTTTAGCTACTCATAGTGTTTAAGAAAATAACAAGAGTAATTGAAGTCATTACAAGAAATTATCGGTTGATATGACCTCCAATCGCGAGTGCTCTTGAAGATCTCTTCCAAAACCCTTGACTCTTCTTTCTCTGTAATTCTCTATGCCCAATGATCCAAGATGCCTTCACCCTTCTTCCCGTTAGGTTTTAGTAGTGTTGGCTTACTTCCTCAGCATCCGAAAGGTCCGAAATACCCTTAATGAGATCCATTCTTTCAAAATTACAAAACTTGAACATCTGCCCGCGCCTAACAACACGGACCGTGTGCAGGAACACGGGTGCCCGTGTTGATCAACTGCTTCAGCATCACAAATTCACTTTCTGCGCAGCTTTTCACACGGACCGTGTGCAGGAACACGGGTGCCCGTGTGAAACCTCTGTTTTTCTATCCAAAAACCAACTTTCCAGCCATCTTTTGACACGGCCCGTGTGCACACACACGGGTGCCCGTGTTAACCTCAGTTTTGGCTCTTTTGGCTTCTTTTTCTCGCACGTGCGCGCCATAAACTTCGACCTCTCCCGTGCATTAACCTGGCCACACACAAACTAACAACCACGCGTAAAACGGCACTTGAATAATACTCAGAACACACTAATCATGCAACAACATCACACAATCGACAAACAAGAAACTTACTAACAAAACCTATAACAATGCCACATAGTATTACCAAGATTATGACTTTTAGTCGGAAAAAGGTGCGGAAACTTACTAGAAATGGTGACCGATCAGATATACACCAAGTATTGTCTTTTTTTGAAAGTTTTATTTTGAAAAACAATGATATATGAGACATTTGTTTGTTTTGATTTGAGCAAGCAATTAGGAGGTCTACCCTGAGTTTATAAGGTCTTTTCCTATTTCCTTTAGAAAATTCTCCTTTTATCGGATATAAACAAAAGTTCGATTTTGCATTTGAAACAGTAGAATTTGATTTTGATTTTGAAAAGAGTAAAAGAGGGATTACCCTAAGAGGTGCAAGTGTGATTGTGTTCTGATTCAGATATTTTATCTTTGAAGTTAGTGACCTAACGCTTCAGTTTTTATCTTTGACATACACAAAGTTTTATATGTACAGAAATTAAAATGCAGGAATGTAAAATGCGGAAAATAAATCTACGTTATTACATCGATTGTGCGGGAAATGTAAACTACGCTATTTACATGAATTTGACAACCTATACACTTGATCTAGGAATTTAAATTGCAAGAAAATAAAGGAAATATTTTTGGATTTTTTGATGATTGATTTTAATTAGAATTAATGCATGATTAATTTAATTAAAATGAGGAAAAAGGTAGAAATAAAATTTAAACCTAAAAATTAAGTTTGAAATATGTTCAAAATGCTTGTTAATTAATTTTAAGATAAAACTAATTTTTTTGGAATTTTTGAAGTTGTTTTGTAAATTATTAAGTTAAATTAATACATAATTATACAAATAATTACACAAATAATTAAAACTTAAAGAGAAAATATTCTAAATATGTACAAAATTAGTCTGATATATATAAACTATATTTAATATAAAGAACCATTTTTTTAATGATTTTTTGATTGGCTAAAATAATTAAAAAGCAAATATATAAATATATACTAATTAATTATATAACATATTTTAATATTTAAGAAAAAATAAAATATTTTATGTCAAAAAATAATAGATTATTTTAGAAGCCTAAAAATATTTTTATTATATTTTTTTATTTTTGAAACTATTTAAATTAATTTTGCAAACAAATTAAAATAAAAATAGAAAAAATATATTAATAGTAATCATGTGTGGTAATTAAATGAGGTCTATGATATGGGTGTGTATTTTGATGCGTTGGATGTGTCAAGATCATGATCTTATGGCTTAGATTGTGAGGGAACATGATATGATGGTGGGTGACATGCGCTGAATCCAAGGAGAATTCAAATTTCTGACTGGGCCCACACGAGAGTTGACCAGCGAATGAGAGGAAGGGAAAGTGCCACGCGAGCGGTCAACTTTTCAACCTTACTATTCATCATCTTCTTCCTTTTACCTGCGGATTTTGCTGCAGATTTACCTGCGGATTTTGCTTTCAAATCTTCAACCTTTTGAACGACCTACAAAATGAAAATAAAAAAGAACAAGGGCCACCCAGATCACCTAAATGGACCCTTCTAAACATGATAGCGTCGTTAGTTTTTCCATTTGGAGCTTGTATCATGGAGAACGAAAGCTTCACATGTTTGAAGCTCAAAAATGGCGGAGCTTCAAAACCACGTTAAAGCTTGCATGTGATCACTCAAACCTACTCTATATCATGCCATGAGTCCATGCAAGTGGTTAGTTTTCATTTTAATCAAGCATGCATACGAAAACGAAAGTTATATGTGTATGTTCATGGAAAACACCATACATGTGTTATGACTCTCATGGGACCATACAAAGAGTTTATTCTTACTCTATATTACTTTAGAAGATGATTGGAAGTGTTTGTTTGTATTGATAATGGTTGGAATATAGAAAACGAAAATTTACAAAGTTATGGAATTTTTGAGAAATTTTGTGAGTTCCTTTGCTATGCTCTTGCCAATTTTCGTGTGTGTCCTCTTGATGAAGTATGCTGCTTCATTTATAAGCTAAGAAGTGCTTAAAATCTAAGCCAAGAAGCATTGATTGCTTTTGTTGAATTTTTGATTTTTAAATATTAAAAATCTTTGAAACTTTGACCAAAGCTTGCTCTCCTTTACTTATCCTGCTTTGTACTTCCTTTTGTTGCAGAAAATAAGCTATCTTTGATGACTCGTGCTTAAGATTCAAGCTACACATTATCCTTCCATTTCATTTTTTCAATTTAATCTTAAATGTGATAAAATTAAACCAAAAAAGAAACAAAAATGTTATGGGCTTTGTCTTGGTCGTGGGAGGCCTTTCACATTATGGGAAACATGTATGGATCATGAAAACTTGGCCCCTTTTTGAAAAAACACATTTTTGATCAATGTTGATTTCATGCATTTTCCCAAAAAATGGTCAACTTCAACAAGGCATAAATCCCTCAATTTTTATCATATGAAGGAGATCTTGTACTTTTTGGAAACCTCAAAGATTCCTCTAACCAATGTCTTTGGTCTCATATCAAAATGATTTTCCATGCTCCTTGTGTGTCATTTTGAAAAAAGTAACTTTTTGTTGACTTTGAAAATGACCTGTAATGTCTTGGTTCATATTTTTCAAATGGTGAATCAAATGACCATGGGACCAATTGCATTTGAAAGATAATTGAATTTCCTTAAAAATGAGCTTTGGTTTGAATTTTTTGGATGAAGGATGAGAGAGTTATGACCAGTCAAAGTTTAGTTGACTTTTTAGGAGAAAACCCTAATATTGAAACTTAGGGTTTTGTTGATTTTTGATCTTTCCTGGATGAATTATGATCATCCAATGATCAAATGATGAATCTTTTGACAAAATATGGATGTTGACAAAAAATTTCATTTTTGACTGTCTGTTGACTTTTAGGTCAAACGGGTCGTCTGTTGACTGTTTGAGTTGCTGACTGTGCGTCTGAGTGAATTGAAGTTTGAAAATTTGTATGGTGGTACTTTGAGATATATGGAGGTCCATGAAATCCATTTGAGGTCTCAGAAACTTATTCTCCTGAAAAAAACAAGAAACCCTAGTTAGGGACTGTTCGGGTAGGAGACAGTTAAGCGTACCTGATTTTTGTGCAGTGTTGAGTCTCTGATAATCATGTGATATTCAGAAGAATTCTAAAACAAAAATATTGGAATTTTGAAATGCAAAAGTTTGATTTGATTGTTGGTACAAAACACGGAGAATTGCACTGTCAGCGGGTTTGACTGTCATCTGACTGTTCAGGTATTAATGTAGCAGATAAAGTGAAAATTCAACAGTCAAAGTTAATTTTCCTTTTTGTTGTTTTTGTTGTGTTAATGGTGAAAATTTATTTACATGAGTTGTTAGAAAAACATAGACATAATAAATAAATAATATTTACTGTATGCTAGGGAAATTACCGATAATAACCCTGAAAAACATTCAATGTACAGAAAAATAAATATTTAACTGGCACAAAACGCACAAAATATTATCTTAATAATTAAACAACAGTACGACAGATAGTACGATATTTTAATACTGATAGTACAAATATTACATACTATAATGAACAGTACGACGAGTAAACGGTACGTTATTAAAAATAAAAGATACGACAAACTTTAAGAATGACGATTAATAACCCATGCTACAAATAATAACATATAGATGATTGGGAGTGTAAACATCCCAGGTCCACATTTTTCAGGACTATGCAGACAGAAGAAAGACATGATTACCACCACGATGGTGATGACCATAAGAAAACACGTTTCCATCTGCTTCGCCATTTTGGTGGGGAAGAAGAGAGAATGAATATGAAGTAGAAATTTGAGAGATGAGTTAAAATTTGATGTGAGATTTTATGGAAAAAATGAGAGGTATTTATAGAATGAAAAGAAAGATAGAGACGTTGGGGAATGAAGTGATTCCGTACAAAAGGAAAATTTGAGTCGAAGTAGGATTTGAGAGAAAGTGTATGATAGTGTTGGAAAAAAGAGAGATGTATAGAATAAAGTTAGAATTTGATTTTTGTAAGAAAGAGATTTGATAAGAAAGGAAAAGATTTTGAAAATAATGGAATATAGTACAAAAATTAGTGGGAGACAAGAATTAATAATAATTTACTTGTTAACAGTACAGTCTGAGTTCCCGGACTCTGCGCCTACAAAAGATTTAACTCTGTACCAATTGTGTCAGTACTATTTATTTGTAAATAAATCTCAAATAAATAGCGTGTGTGAAGTAATAAACAGTACTTGGCGTTTGTGTAATAATAAGTTCAATAGCGAGCCAAAATACCGTATAAGAAAGATTCTAGAAACTAAGCATTTCATACGTCAGGATATTTATGAAATAAAAATCCAAGATTATATGAAACTCTTAATTTTTAGATTGGAGTTTTCTTGAAAGAGAAAAAAAAAGATGCGGGCAAATTTTGGGGTATAACAGTTGCCCCTATTCAATCTTCTTAAACCCGAAGAGATTGTTAGAAATCTGATGGTAGAAGATGATTGAATATTTAGATGCCCTGAAAATTTGCACTTACCTTGATCGGAAGAGATGTTGGAAATTGCTTTTGAATGTTGTCTGAGAAATGTTGTTGGCAGATCGAAACATTACCTGAGATGGGCCTTCAGATGCCACCTGGCAAATGTGTTGATGGTTTGTTCATCAGAATGAATCCATTAATTATATCTTGATGAAGGATTCGAAAGTCTCTGCGTTGACTGTTTCGGAACCGTCCGAGGTTACCACTTTAAGTCTTGGAGGTTGATCGTTACGGAACATTCCAAAGTTTTTCCGCTTTAGATTTTGAAAGTTGATCATTGTGGAACCGTCTGAGGTATCAGCTTTAGATCTTCGATGGTAGATCGTTCTGGAACCGTCTGAGGTATCAGCTTTAGATCTTAAATGGTAGATCGTTCTGGAACCGTCTGAGGTATCAGCTTTAGATCTTTGATGGTAGATCGTTCTGGAACCGTCTGAGGTATCAGCTTTAGATCTTTGATGGTAGATCGTTAAGGAACCGTCTGAGGTATCGACTTTAGATCTTTGTTGCTTGTTTTTGAGTTGATAGGTGATTTGGAAAGAGAGATCTCTTCAGAATGAATCTTCGGCTTGATTATATCTGAGAGGACCAATGGTTTGAATAGAATTTAGTGGAACACTGCATGTGATTGAGAATATCCTTGCTGTAGATATTCGTCCGCCTGAAAAAATCAAGTTAGTGATATGCAATGTTATGATGTATGTAATGTATGAGATTTTTAACTAAAGGAGAAATATGCATGTTTATGTATGCGCTTGTCATAAAACATTATATGCTGTGTATGAATATGTGTATGATGTATGATGTATGATGTATGTATCAAGCTTCTGGTTGGGAAAATAAGTGAAGGCATTGTGATCGTTGATGATTTTTGTCGTCTTGCTCGAGTATACTCGGCTGGGGACCTTCTTTGAGAACCAGGGTGCTCTATTGAAGGATCTTCGATTACCGCTTGGGGATGAAAGGTAATTTGGAAGTTCTGATTTTGATGCCTTTAACCAAGTTCTGGTATGGAGACTACACCTTCTGGGGATAGCATTCTTGAACACCCCTGCTGGGGAATAAGATTCCTCGAATCACTTTGTTGGAGAGAAAAATCTTATTGAGGAATTTGCTGAGAAATGCATCTCTGTTGGGGATTTTTCTTCTGATGCTGGTTTCGGGATGATGTCCAAATGATTGGGACATTACCTGAATGCTATTCCTGTTTTTCTTATAAACATCAATCATATTCAAATGCACATGTTCATTCAAAATTATCATTGGGACGTTTACGTATTCAAAACAGAAAAAGTGAAAATGTTGATTTTGAGCATGATCTGTATTGATCTTTGAAAAATAGCCATGATAGGCTGATTAGTACAAGGAGACAAAAATCCTAGTAGTAGGAAATTGTCATAAAGTTTTGAAAAATATATAAAGAGAATAGCTATGTGAAAATAATCCAGTCAAGTTTCAATTCTGCTATTGCCAAACTGTCTTCGAGCATCTCATCCCTCACTTGTTGGAAGAAAGTAATTGGACTGATCGGTGTCTTTGATGTGTTGAATCTTGAAGGTGAGTAGGTAAATAAACGGAACATAGTTGTACGCTTTATTCCCTAACTTTTGCCTAGGCTTCCTTTTCAGGTTTTCAGCCTACCGGGATAATTATAATTTTTTTGGTCTCTAACTTTTGCTTGGATCGCCTTTTCAGGTTTTCAATTCACCGAGACGCTCATTTTTTTTGCCTAAGTCGCCTTTTCAGGTTTTCAACTTAGCGAGCTGTTCTTCAAGCGAAGTACTTTTTGACTATGTCCGCATTTACAGGGTGTGGGAAATCCTCGCCATCCATAGTGGTAAGCAACATGGCACCGCCGGAGAATATTTTCTTGATTACAAACGGTCCCTCATAAGTGGGAGTCCACTTGCCCCTGGGGTCACCTTGTGGTAAAATGATGCGTTTGACAACAAAGCCACCAGTTTGGTGTGCCCTACTTTTGACTTTCTTGTTGAAGGATTTGATCATACGCTTTTAGTATAGTTGACCATGACAAATAGCTGCGAGCCTTTTCTCATCAATCAAGTTTATCTGGTCCAATCGCGTTTGAATCCAATCGTCTTCGTCTAGATCAGCTTCTTTCATAATCCTTAGGGAAGGAATTTGAATTTCAATTGGAAGAACTGCCTCCATACCATAGACTAAGGAGAATGGAGTTGCCCTTGTTGAAGTACGCGCAGATGTGCGATAACCATGAAGAGCAAAAGGTAACATCTCATGCCAGTCTTTGTAGGCTACTGTCATTTTTTGTATGATTTTCTTGATGTTCTTGTTGGCAGCTTCCACCGCGCCATTCATCTTTGGTCGATATGGAGAAGAATTATGATGTTTGATCTTGAACTGTGTGCAGAGTTCAGTAATCATTCTGTTGTTTAAATTTGTGCCATTGTCTGTGATGATCCTTTCAGGGATGCCATACCGATAAATGAGATTGTGCTTGATAAACCGGGCCATAACATTCTTGGTGACAGAAGCAAATGAAGCTGCTTCTACCCATTTTGTGAAGTAGTCGATAGACTAGGATAAAACAATGTCCGTTGGAGGCAGTAGGCTTGATTTCTCCAATCATATCAATATCCCACATTGCAAAAGGCCAAGGAGCCGTCAGGACATTTAACGGGACTGGAGGTACATGTACTTTGTCGGCATATATCTAGCATTTGTGACAGGTTTTGGAGTGATGATGGCAGTCTGTCTCCATGGTAGACCAGTAATAACCTGCTCTTAGGATCTCTTTAGCCATTGTATGCCTACTTGAATGAGTACCAAAGGCACCATCGTGTATGTCTTCCATAATCTATTCTGCTTCCTTCTTGTTTACACAACGAAGTAAAGTTGAGTCATGGTTGCGTTTGTATAGGGTTCCATTACTTAGAAAGAATTTGGCAGCAAATCTTCTAAGGAACTTTCTGTCGTTAATGGATGCCCCTTCAGGGTACTCCTGAGCTTCGAGATATCTTTTTACTTCATGGAACCATGGTTTTTCTTCCGTTCCTTCGGCATCGATCTCATTGCAATAGGCTGGTTCATCTTGTCTGTAAATGGTGATCATCTGCGCCTCATTGTCCCACCTGACCATGAACATGGATGACATGGTAGCTAAAGCATCAACTAGTTGATTTTCTTCACGCGGGATGTGTTCAAAAGTGATCTCTTCAAAATAAGGAATCAAACTCAGCACATATTCTTTGTAAGGAATTAGATTCGGTCGCTTTGTGTCCCACTCCTCTTTGACTTGATAAATTACAAGCGCCGAGTCTCCGTAGACCTCTAGGAACTTGATTCTTAGATCGATTGCAGCTTTGAGACCTAGAATACATGCTTCGTACTCGCCTATATTGTTAGTGAAATTGAAGCATCATCTGGCAGTAAAAGGTGTATAACCCCCTGGAGGAGAAATGATCACGGCTCCGATGCCATTGCCAAGTGCATTAGAAGCTCCATCAAAAACCATAGTCTATCGGGATCCCGGCTCGGGTCCTTCTTCCGGTCCTGGTTCTTCGTAGTCAGCAACTAGCATAATGTCTTCATCTGGGAAGTCAAAGTTCAACACTTGATAATCATCCACTGCTTGATGAGCCAGATGATCAGCTACCACACTTCCTTTGATTGCTTTTTATGAAGTTTACTGGATGTCATATTCTGTTAAGATCATTTGCCATCTTGCTATTCTTCCAGAGAGAGCAGGTTTTTCGAACACATACTTGATAGGGTCCATTTTGGAGATCAGGAAAGTGGTATGGTTTAGCATATACTGTCTTAGTCGGCGAGCCGCCCATGCTAAGGCACAACAAGTTTTCTCGAGCAATGAGTATCTTGTTTCACAATCGGTAAACTTTTTGCTAAGATAGTAGATTGCATGCTCCTTTCGGCCGGACTCGTCATGTTGCCCCAGTACACACCCCATTGAATCTTCTAACACAGTTAGGTACATTATCAGAGGTCTTCCTTCCACAGGTGGTAACAAGATTGACGGTTTTTGGAGATACTCTTTGATCTTATCAAAGGCTAATTGGCATTTGTCATTCCATATTTCCACTTGATCTTTCTTCAACAGTTTGAAGATCGGCACACAAGTAGTAGTCATATGGGCAATAAATCTGGCGATGTAATTCAGACGTCCCAAGAATCCTCTTACTTGTTTCTCGGTACGGGGTATAGGCATTTCTTGAATGGCTTTGACCTTGGCAGGATCCACTTCAATACCTTTGCTGCTGACGATGAAACCTAAAAGTTTACCGGATCTTACTCCAAAGGTACACTTGTTCGGATTCAATCGTAACCTGTATTTCTTGAGCCTGTCAAACAACTTGTGCAGATGACCCAGATGTTCTTCTTCGGTGTTGGATTTTGCAATCATATCATCGACATAAACTTTTATCTCCTGATGAATCACATCATGGAACAGAGCTACCATTGCACGCTGATATGTAGCTCCTGCATTCTTTAAACCAAAGGGCATCACTTTGTAAAAAAGGTTCCCCAGGGTGTTGTGAAGGTTTTTTTTTCCATGTCTTCGGGTGCCATCTTGATTTGATTGTACCCTGAGAATCCATCCATGAAGTAGAATACCTTGCATTGTGCGGTATTGTCAACCAGTACATCGATGTGAGGTAAAGGGAAATCATCTTTGGGGCTCGCCCGATTCAGATCTCTGTAGTCTACACACATTCTGACTTTCCCATTTTTTTTGGCACAGGCACGATGTTAGCTTTCCAAGGAGGATAACTCACAACTTTCAGAAAGCCAGCGTTGAATTGTTTTTCAACCTCGTCTTTGATCTTCTTTGACATATCGGGCCTACTCCTCCGCAGTTTCTGCTTAACTGGAGTGCTACCTTCTTTGATTGGTAAGCGATGAACCACAATATCCGTGTCAAGGCCAGGCATATCTTCGTAGGACCAAGCAAATATCTCAACATAGTCTCGTAACATTTGAATTAGCTTTTGCTTGACACTGTTTTCTAGATCAGCCCCTATCTTGACTTCTTTCTTTTCCTCGTCATTGCCAAAGTTAACGACCTCAATTGGTTCCTCATGCGGCTATATAGTCTTTTCTTCCTGTTTGTACAGCCTTGCAAGTTCTCTTGGTACTTCACAATCTTCCTCACTTTCGTCCTCAGTTTGGTAGATCGGATTTTCAAAGTCATGACGGGCAATAGCAGAATCGTTATCAACTGAATCCAAAGTGAATGTGAATCTGCATTTATTTATATGGGTGTGTGTAAGAACACATAGCTATTAGAAAAATGAATAAAGCGAAGAAAGAAAAAGGATCACAAAATTTGAATATGCAAATGTCCCTTGATTTTATTGAATGAACACGATCATGGTATGACAAACCCTTATAAAAAGGACCAGTGTGCTTCGGGCAAGGTACACGGCTTTCAAGTTCATGGTTCGATAGTACAGGAACCATTTTTATATTTGAACAATATAAACAACGAAAACAGGAAATTGCATTTACTCCTGATCAAAGGAGATCACATCCTCAGCTTCCCAGTTGTTCAATCCATTGTTGTGAGCAGGGAGTATCCAGCTGCTCCAGTTGCAGTTGTCTTCTTCATCTTCCACAGCATTGATTTTGTTGGTGGGGAAATGAGCTGTTGATCCTTCGGGATAAGTAAGATCCTCTGCTGGATACGAGAGCCCAGGCTGAGATATTTCTGTTGGCTGAGCGAGATACCCGATAAGAATATCCCATCAAGTTGGAATGATGTCTTCATGGGAGACTTGTGCATTCTGGGGAAAAGGGTATTGTGTCAGGAAATCATTCTCATTATTTGGTGTCTCCCCCACTTCTTCAAGAGCGTCAGGGTTTGTGAATGTCATATGTTCTTCGAAATGGTTTTCCCATCCAGTTGGGGTGATGTCTTCAATGGCAATCTGCGAACTCAAGGGAGCAGAATATTTCACCATAAAGTCATATTTGCCACTTGGTTCTGTCATACCCCAATTTTTGACCTAAGATACCACCTCATATCATTTGCATATGCATCATTTGCATCTCTAACAAATTGCATAGCTTGTGTTTGTTACTTGTGCTCAGCAGGGTTTAATCAAGAGATCACTCATCAGTGCAAGAAACAGTCAATTAGGGTTTTGTTCTCCCTCCATCTCAAAAGAACTATCTTCATCTACAATCAATATTTGGTCCTCAGAGATTCATTTCAACAAGCTCAAAGGCTCTGAATCGACTGAATTAGGGTTTTGACTGAAGATAGCATACTCCTGACTTTTGCTCAGGATTTGACCTAATGACTTGGGACATGACCTCAAGACCCCAAGTGCATCATTTTGACCTAATCTATTTACTCAAGACATCTCCTACACAAGGATTGATCAACAGTGAAATTTCAAATCATCAGATCAAGGTTTTGAACTATCAGGGACCAAAATCAGAGATCACATTTGGGAAAACATAAAAATCCCCAGGAAGTCAATCAAAGGTTTCAATCATCTTCAAATAATCCCTATGACAACATCCAATGGAAATTACATCTCAATTCAAGACCTACAGTCATCAATTTCATCTGGTCGACAATTAGGGTTTTTTGACTTAATTCACTGAATAACTGACTTTTTAATCAGGGCATGGTGTCACAACTCAAACTATGATTCAATATCCTCCAATAACTCAATATGATCCATTCATACCATTAATTTGGTGAGGATAGCTTGGTTCATTTAAAATCTCCAGAAACGCGATTCGTCTGAAAAAGTCAACTGTACAAGAACTCCTTTGACTTTTGGGAATTTTGGTCAACCATGACTTTTGAAGTTTTGAATCATCAATATATGATATATGAAGTCATTTGATCAAGAAAAATCAAGAAAATCAATCAAGAATCAAAAAGTCAAAAGTTTGACTTTCATACTTAGAAAATTTTCTAAGTGTTTTTCAATGGTTTTTTCTAAACTTTGGAAGGGAATTTCTCAAAATTTCACCTACAAACTGAAAAAAACTTCCAACATGAAAGTTGTAGATTTTGATCCAATGAACAACTTTGTCACATATAATTTTTTTCCATAAGATCAACCATTTAAGAGATATGGTGCTTCAAAGTTGGCATCTTTGGAAAATTTCACTTAAAACTTCATTTTCTTCAAAGTTCATGGATCTTTTTCACCCATTTCCTTAAAGGTCTTGAGGAAACTTCCAACTAGGGTTTTGAAGTACACAACATGAGCTTTCCAAAATGTCCAAGAGCATGAAAAAATATGGAGTGTAGCCATGGTTTTGAATTTTGCAATTAGAGGTCATTATGCATGAAATTACAAGCCATTTTCACTAAGTTCAATACTATATGGCCTATAATTCAAGCAATGACACACCAAAGCAATGATTGAATGATATTTTCTGATTTGAGATCAGAATGGAAAGAGATAAGAAGCTTGGCCAAAATAACCATGGTTTAGTTACTTTTAACCATATGCATTAAATGTGAAAGATTCCTTTCTATCCCTTAAGCCAAATCATCAAACTTTGAAGCAAGTTGCAAAGCTCTGAGTTCAGACTCTTTGGCCTATAAATAGAGGTTCAAATCACTTCCAAATTCACACCAAAACCTCACAATTATAGGTTTTCTCTCTTCTTTCTTGAATTACAAGTTTCATGAGTTTCAAAGAGGAGAAAGTGCAAGTTCCATCCCTTGCAAGTTCTGAGCAAAATGATGCTCCCCACAACTCATAAACATCATTTGGAAGTTGTTTGATCCATCCATACACCCCAAAAACACCAAGAACTCAAAATCACTACCTCACTTCTCAAATATGCATAACATAAGACTTATCATGCCAATTTTCATTCAGGCTCAATTCTGTCCAAACTATCACTTCTAACATCATCCATATATCACATATGAACTATCCAATCCATCACATATAGCCAATAACCTCAGAATCATCAAATTCGATTCACTCTTGAAGCTTATGCAGATCGGGTACCATGACCATGCCCAGATGAATTCAGATGGTTCCAAGCATTCAAACAACTTCTGTAACACCTCTACTGAAGAATTCGATTTCCAGTTGTGCCGTTTTTAAGGTAAGTGTTCATGAACTTCAAACTCTATTCTCCATGCATCATAAATGAAATATTGATATACCATCTTGTTTCTGCACCTATGAGGATCATTAACCCTCAATCAATTGCATCATATCATGATCATACACGATTTTACATTGAATTTCAGTTCTAGGGTTCTTCATGTTCATGCAAAAATTGACCCCCTTAGAGTGAAAATAAATGAATTATGAGGGCACCATCATGTTCCTCGTGAAAAACCGAGTGAGATAGACCCTTCACTTGATCAAAACAATTCAGTTTCAAAGATTTTCAAAAATCAGTTGAAGGTGTGTTCTTGGCGCCATTTTTGATTCAGAAAATTCAAATCCAAGTTTTAAAATACAATCAGTTTGATGCGTGTTATTAACAAGCCACAAGCGTGGCGCAGTTGGTCCATGTTTTGGTTGGTGAGAGTGAGGGGGTGGGTTCAAGCCTTAGTGAAGACAAAGTCCAATTTTTTATCACTTTTTTTTCATTTTTTCTTCACAACTTCATCATTTAATTTAACCATTCAAATCAACTTATTCTTGATTCATTTTTTACACACCTCTTATTTAATATGCATATTTTGACAATATCAAAGAAAATCACCAAAAAAGATTTATTTAATATGTTTTTAATTAGGTTTAAAATGATGTATTTTTAAATGTTTTTAAATACTTTAAATATTATTTTTCATTTAATTTTTTACCTAATCACTTGTAAATATTTTTTGTGATCAAACCCTAATCACTTAGGTCTTAATTAAGCATTAAAACTTGTTTTAACATTAATTAAGTTGATTTCTTTTAAATTCAAATCATTGTAAAACGAGCGATCGCGATCCTTTTCAAAACGATAAACCACTTCTTTTTTTGAATCTTTTTGATTGATCAATTGATTTTCAAAACGAAGTGGGGCCTCTCGAATATTAGAGAGTGTAAGTCCCATTTCTCTTCTTTTTGTACAGTTTTTTAAACAATAAAACTTTTTTTTCAAAAATAAAATCTTTTCAAACAATTTTCAAAACAGTTTTCAAATCATTTTCAAAACAACAAAACTCCAAACTTCAAAACTTTTCAAAAATATACCATGGGCCTCCACGTAGGTATAAGTCCCAAGCCCCTTTTGTACATACCCATTCCTGTACATGAAATTAGGTATTTCATTGTACACATACATTTTTTGTACATATCTCAATCTGTTTTTTTAACTTTGAATAACAAACCAAAAATGAAGGTTTTCTTTAAATCTTCCCAAAAATATACCATGGGCCTCCATGTAGGTATAAGTCCCAAGCCCCTTTGTAAATACCTGTTTACATAGCTTTGAATAAACTTAAGTGGACCTCTCCTCGAGTATAAGTCCCGAGCCCCCGTGTATACAAACGGATCATGCTTACAGGTATATTTCCTTCATAAACTCCATTATATACACACACTTTGTTATATATATAATTGTTCATACCTGTTCATGTTTGTTCATACTTGTTCATGTTTGTTCATATGTGTGATATGTATGCTTGTTCAACTTAGTACAACACTAGGTTCCCCATAGCCTCCTATTGGGCTTCGTGCAAAGAATCTCCCTAGTTTAGGTTAGGACATAGAGTATGGTTTCCCGGTGAAATCGCTCTAAGAGCTCAAACCAACTATACCACGCCTCCCCTTGGGCTTTGTACAAACGAGTGACCCTCCCATAGCCTCCTCTTGGGCTTACAATGCAAGGACCTTGGATTGTCCCTCCCATAGCCTCCTCTTGGGCTTACAATGCAAGGACCCTCGGATAGCCTCCTCTTGGGCTTCGTACAAGGACCCACGGGCTTCTTATAAGCATCCCCATAATCCAAAACAAATACCCTAGGAGATTAGACATTTATCATCTCTATGATAGGAGTATCTCATCTATATCATCACAAACAATCAAACAATCAATCAATCAATCAATCAAACTTTTTTGCCACAAGGCTGGCTAATCAATCAAACTGTTTTACCACCGTACTGGATGATTAATCAAAGTTTTTGTCACAAGGCTGACTTCATTGAAACTTTTGCCACAAGGCTGGGTGATTAATCAAAGTTTTTGTCACAAGGCTGACTTCATTGAAACTTTTGCCACAAGGCTGGTTAAACAAAAACATCTTTATCATTCTAAGCACCATAAGTGGCACAGCCCAGGGCTTATAATGAAAAGATTTTCAAACAAAAAATCAAACAGATGTATGTGATGATATCGAACATTGAGATGACATTTGTCTCTTTTCCTTTGCTTCCACTAGCATAAGTGGGAACTACGATTGCTCTGACTTTCTCAACATCCCTTTGAGAATACGTAGGCACAAGGTCGTATCCTTGGCGAGCAAAACTTCTCCCTCAAACCACTCAAACCTTAGCACCCGTAGACCCCGAGCTACAGATGCTCTGATTCCCTCTAGGGGATATGTATGCAGAGGATCGCGATGATCTTTGCGAGCATAATCAAACAAGCACCTTAGGTCCCACCTCTTTCTCATAAGAACCTCCACCATAACAAGAATGGAATAAACAAAAAAAAGAAACCTATAGAGTACTATAGATATGTTGGGTGCTAATACCTTCCCTTCGTATAACCAACCCTCTTACCCAAGATCTCTCCCCACTTTTAAGGTTATTGCAGCTTTTTTCCTTTTCCTCTTTTGGAAACAATAAAAAGTTTGGTCGGTACAAAAGAAAAATCATTTTTTTGAGCACTCGAGCCCAAAGAAGGCATCAGGTGTCTCATCCTGAAAAAAGACAACGATTTTTCTCCCGCGACAGGTTCCCCTAATGTATCCCAAACTTCTTTTGGACTAGGTGGGCCTTGGTATTGCTCAGTGGTGGAACTTTTGCAATCTTCAAACTGATCACCCCATCCAGTTGGGGTAATGTCTTCCATAGCAATAAAAGAACTCGGAGGTGCATAATACTTTACTAGAAAATCATACCCGCCACTTGGTTCTCCCAAAGTATCCCAAACTTCCATGGAAAGGGGTGGAATTTCATTTGGATATGGCTGAATGATATGGTTCAAGAACACTCCATCGTCTTCAATAGCATTTACTCCTTCGCTGACGAAGTGTGACATTAATCCTCCAGAATGAGGACCTTGATCATTCTTTTGATTTCCATTAACATAGCCCAGGCCTAGCTTATCAGACTTGTAAGGTACATCGAGGAGCTGTCCCCATACTGTGCAACCCCCTTCTTTGATCACAACTTCGGCATCTTTGAGAGAAGCCATAGTTGGAGTTATTTTTGTAGTTGGAGTAGCAGAAATATGTTTGGTAGTAGAGACATCTGGAGAGACCACCTCAAAAGATTGGCAGGGAGTTTCGATGAATTCGTCATCCAACTCAACATACTTGGAATTGCTCAGGTGGCTAACCACATATTCTTCTTCGCCGTAAATTGTGACAATCTTTCCTTTTACTGGATATTTCAACTTCTGATGTAGGGTAGAAGTTACAGCATTTGCCCCATGTATCCAAGGGCGTCCTAGTAAACAGGAATATGCTGGGTGAATTTCCATTACGTAAAAGGAAGAATCAAAGATCTGAGAGCCCACTCGGATTGGGAGATTCACCTTTCCGTACACTGTTCTTGTTGACCCGTCGAAGGCTCTTACCACAACATCGCTTGGTTGTAACACAATTCCTTCAAAGTCAAGCTTTTCCAGTACTGTTTTTGGTAACACGTTCAAAGAGGAACCGTTATCTACCAGCACATGAGATAGAGTGGTGCCATTACATTCGATAGAGATGTGTAAGGCTTTATTGTGATTTTTCCCAGCAGGGGTTAGATCAACATCAGAGAAACCGATACCATTATTCACTGTTAAATTGGCCACATAATTTTCAAATTGATCGACTGAAATCTCTTGTGTTACATGGGCAGCTTTCAGGAACTTCATCAGAGCCTTGGCATGAGCTTCGGAATATTTTAGCAGAGACAACATTGAGATTTTTGAAGCGGTATGCCCCAGCTGTTCGACAATATTGTAATCACTCTTGCAGATGATTTTAAATATTTCCTCCATTTCATGCTTTGATGGATCGTCAACAGTGACTTCCACCGGTATTTGAACTGGTTCAACTTGTGGCTCTTTGCCTCGAGTGTTGATATCTTGATTAGGAACTGGGACCTGGACTGGATTAGCAGCAACATTTGGAGAAATTTCTGATGAAAAGATCCTTCCACTTCTCGTAATCCTACTAGTACCCACAATATTATCAACAGTTGGAGTAGTAAAATTCATGTCCTTTTCAATCGAGGTATCTTGTTTTACTCCATGGACATAAAGATTAGTATCATAACCCCACGGGACAGCTTTGTCTGAGGAGTATGGAAATGGAGTTGGACTGGTAATGATTACTGATGCCACTTTGGGTGTAGCATAAATTTTGAAAGGAGCTTTGGTAGGGATTTTGAATGGTATGTTGGAAACCACCGAGACATCTTCTATTCTCATCCCGTTTGAAAAGACTTCGCATAGATCGTCCATAGAAGGGAGCCTCTCAAACATAATGATACGGCGATCCATCCACTTTTGAATTCCTATTTTCAGATTCTCACAACCATTGGGCATGTGTGCACAATAAAAGCAATCAGGGTCGCAACCTGGAAAGTAACCAGCTTGAATTAACTTTCTTTTGACTTCAAGGAGCGGAGTCGACAATGCTCTCACATCATAGATGTAAACAGTGTCTATAATAGCATTAACAGTTTTGTCGTGCTTCGGCATAGGTGCAGTGATGACATTTGGCATTTCTGGAGGATCGAACTCCATTTCTCCAGCATCTATCATGTCTTGTATTATATTTTTCAGGGCCCAACAATGATCTGCGTCATGTCCTGGACAGTTAGAGTGATACGCACATGTTGCATCAGGGCGATAACTTGGAGAGAAAGTGTTGACATTCTTTGGAGGGTCTTTCAATGTGATCAAATCCGCTTTTAACAAATGCTGCAATGCTTGAGAGATTGGCATATTGATTCTGGTGAAATTTCTTCTTGGTGCATCTGGTCGACGCGTATATTTTGGCAGTTGATCTTTTTGAGGTGCAGATGCGGAGATCAGAACTGCCCCTACAGATTGGTGATGCTCATTTTTGCGACCTTTCTGACTGTGCATTGTATTGACTTCATTTCTCCCACTGATGGGCCTTTTTGTAGTACCAGAGGAAGAGCTTATTTGAATTTTTCCATTTTGAATGCCGCTTTCGACATGTTCTCCAGTCAATATCAGGTTAGTGAAACCTGATGATGAGCTTCCCAGCAAGATCTCTCCACTTTTATGCATAACCTTTGAAACTTTCTTTTGGTGCCATTGACATGCCCCGCACTTGAGTACGGGTTGGTGCAAGGGCAGCATTGTATTGATATTGTTTGTAAAAAGCAGCAGCTAAATCTTCCCAGGTATGAACTTTTGTACTTTCCAGCTGGTAGTACCACTCGAGTTGTGTACCCGACAGACTTTCTTGGAAGAAATGAATCCACAATTTGTTATCTACTGTATGAGGTTGTATCTTCCTTATATAGGACCTCAGATGTAGTTTTGGGCAAGAAACTCCATCATATTTTGCAAAGACAAGAACATTGAACTTTGGAGGGATAACAATATCTGAGATGAGTCCCAGATCATCGAAATCTAAACCAGGTATTTTTTGTATCTCCATAGCTTTCATGCGTTCTTCCAACTGCTGGTATTTGTCATCATCCTGTTCGTCTCCAGAATGATAATCTTCTTCATTAGAAGAGAGAGAGGGTTTGGCAGAACCCTGGTTGTTGTGATTGTGTCCTTGTTCACCATCACCGACTATTTTAGGGATCGGTGGCTTTTTGGACTTTTTGACTGGGATTTTGATCATCCTTTTCAGGTGACTCAAGCCTACAGATCCTTTGGGCTTCTTTTTCTTCTTAGTTATCATGGCTTTCAGTTCTTGTTGCCCCTTTGCCAGTTCCAAGATTGCTACTTGAACTTGGGCGTTCTGTGCTTCGAGATTCTTGATGCTTGTTTCGGATTCCATCTCTTCTAACTGAAATAAACAGCGAGGAGATGAGAAACCCATCATGTGAACCTGTTATGCAATGTTTATGAATGAAGTGCATATGCAATGTTTTCAAGGATCTTGGAATTTAGATTTGTTTAAAACAAAGGAGAAACAAACATTTAATAGTTAAACAATTTTTTCTTTTTTTTCTTTTTCTTTTTTTCTTTGCCTCTTTCGGGCTTACAAAATAGAAATAAAGAAAATGAAGGATCCCTCTGGTCTCCCATGGACGCTTTCTCTTTGCACCCAGGAATGTGTTGATCTGTTGTTCTTCTTGGAGTTGTCCGGTGAGCTCCAATAATTTCCTCTCATAGTCTTAACAGTGTGTTTTGAAGGTGTCTCTTTCCTCCTTTAGTTGAACCCAAGATTTCTGCAACTCTTCCAGGTCAGTTGGCATATCCGGATGTAGAATAACTCGAGGTTCGTCTCCTTCGACTTCTGGCTCAATAGTCACAGGTAGAATAGCGAGATATGGCATGATGAACTTCTGAGCATGAGTACGCACCCATCTGAGGTAAGGTTCCATAGGTATAGAATTCCATTGCCCTAAAGTTTTGTTTCTACTCTATATACACTGCCCCACGCATGTATAAACCTTCGTCGATGTCTGTGGGAATCATCCTCGTAATCAAACACAATGCCACGGATAATCATGTCGTGAGGACCGTTTCTCCGTGCATATCCGAATTGGCGTAAAGCTAAAGAGGGATTGTAAGTGATGCCTCCCTTGATGCCAAGGAGTGGCACATTAGGGTACTCCCCACAATGGTCAATGATAGT
This sequence comes from Vicia villosa, assembly GCF_029867415.1. Taxonomy (NCBI): domain Eukaryota; kingdom Viridiplantae; phylum Streptophyta; class Magnoliopsida; order Fabales; family Fabaceae; genus Vicia; species Vicia villosa. The sequence continues at coordinate 59,332,797 of NC_081185.1, read as the reverse complement.
AATGTCTCTTTGAAAGAAGTTGTTCCACCGGATATCTGAATGAGACAAAGACATAATTCTGCGAGACCATTGCATCCGTTGTTCATTTCTCAACACTGATCGGGGAAGGTGTAATGTAAACCATCTAGCCAGTAGTGATACACAGCACATAAGAGTTCCTCATTTCTTCATGGTACGAGTGTGTAGAGAATGTAGAACGTCTCCCAGCAAGGTAGGTATCGGGTTACGTGTTAAGAAAAGGTTGATAATGTGCACACTTATGAACTGGTCGGGATTAGGGAATAAAACCAACCCATAGATCAAAAGAGCCACAACCTCCTCGAAAGTTGGGTAACTTTTGTTTTTTAGTAGTAGTCGAGCCTTTTCCATTAAGAACTTAGCAAGCAAACCCTTGATTCCACTATTTGTTTCCCAATTGGACTCGATTTCTGACTTTCGCAAATGTAAGGCAGCAGCAGTGATTTCAGGCTTTGGAATCCTTTCTAAACCAGTGAAAGGTAATTGATCTCGAACAGGTAATCCAATTAGTTCAGAAAACTCTTCCAAGGTGGGTACTAACTGGTAATCAGGAAAGGTAAAACAATGATGTTCGGGATCAAAGAACTGGAACAGGACCCGTATCATGTCTTCTTCAAACTTTGAGGTAACCAAATGGAGTAGGTGACCGTGCTTTTCAGTAAATTTAGCATTCCTGGGAAATTCCAATATTAAGTCCTTTAGTTCCAATGGTACTGTTGAGATGTTGATTCGGATGTAATCTCTGGTAGCGGGAGCCATTACCTACAATAACAGAACAATGGTAAACTCTTCGATCCTTGAAATGATTAGTGAGAAAATGATATGTTTATGATGCATATGATGCTATGATGTCAAACATGTGGCAATCACAAACAAATCAAGCAATAGCCTTAGGTTTAAAGGCTTGCATGAAGTTCATAGGTGATACCCTCCCCACTGAAGTTGAGTTGGTTAAAACCTGTCCTAGAATAGTATTCGGGTTCTATGATCCTTGGAGACAACATCTCAATACGGCGCTCGGACCGCCGATCAAAATATTCCTCGAGGATAACTAACTTCGATAAATTTCAAAGCTAGTCACTTAATAGGCCATAAGTCAAGTTCAACTAAAGGTTCTAAGACAAATTAGTGTTTAATGACATTTTGGAAGCCTAACATACTCCTTGATCGTTTTCAAGGGACATCAGTATAAACCAAAGTATCGCACTAACGGTGACTACCAGATCAACCATATCGGTACATGCCGTACAGTTTCCTTGGTCTATTGTCACATACTTAAGGTATCTCGAGATTCGGGTTAGAATCTTTCACACAAGCAAAATACCCAAACAAACCTTTGAAAAATAGAGCAATCAAGTCAAGCAATTGAAAACATCGAAGTGATCTATACTCTAAGGTAACCCCTTTTGAAAACATTTTGTTTTTAGAAAGTTATTATTCCCCAACGGAGTCGCCAGTTCTGTCGCCCTCGGTTTTTTACCGTACCTCTCGTGGAGAGATACGCGAACTGACTCTTCTCTTTCTGATTTTGTGTTTTTGAAAATCAGAGAGTCGCCACCGACTTTTATTTTATCCAATTAAGGAAAGGTTTATAAAAGAAACAGAAAAAAGACCTTTAAGAGATTCTGGGTAAGGGGGTAGGTTATACAAAGGGAAGGTGTTAGAACCCTTTGTATCCATGGTTATCCATTGGCTCTTAGATTGCTTAGCTCACTTGTTTTGAAACATTTTCCTCTTGCCTTGAAATGCTTGTATGTGGTTTCAAATACCTTTGTAAATTGACTTTGTAATGATCCCTGTGCGGATGTATACAAAGTGTTTTATCTTTCAAAAGATGTTTTGAAAAAAAGAACGTTAACCTCGTAATGATCCTTGTTTTGATATATACCAAGTATTGTCTTTTTTTGAAAGTTTTATTTTGAAAAACAATGATATATGAGACATTTGTTTGTTTTGATTTGAGCAAGCAATTAGGAGGTCTACCCTGAGTTTATAAGGTCTTTTCCTATTTCCTTTAGAAAATTCTCCTTTTATCGGATATAAACAAAAGTTCGATTTTGCATTTGAAACAGTAGAATTTGATTTTGATTTTGAAAAGAGTAAAAGAGGTATTACCCTAAGAGGTGCAAGTGTGATTGTGTTCTGATTCAGATATTTTATCTTTGAAATTAGTGACCTAACGCTTCAGTTTTTATCTTTGACATACACGCAATTTTATATGTACAGAAATTAAAATGCGGAAATGTAAAATGCGGAAAATAAATCTACGCTATTACATCGATTGTGCGGGAAATGTAAACTACGCTATTTACATGAATTTGACAGCCTATACACTTGATCTAGGAATTTAAATTGCAAGAAAATAAAGGAAATATTTTTGGATTTTTTGATGATTGATTTTAATTAGAATTACTGCATGATTAATTTAATTAAAATGAGGAAAAAGGTAGAAATAAAATTTAAACCTAAAAATTAAGTTTGAAATATGTTCAAAATGCTTGTTAATTAATTTTAAGACAAAACTAATTTTTTTTGGAATTTTTGAAGTTGTTTTGTAAATTATTAAATTAAATTAATACATAATTATACAAATAATTACACAAATAATTAAAACTTAAAGAGAAAATATTCTAAATATGTACAAAATTAGTCTAAAATATATAAACTATATTTAATATAAAGAACCATTTATGATTTTTTGATTGGCTAAAATAATTAAAAATCAAATATATAAATATATACTAATTAATTATATAAAATATTTTAATATTTAAGAAAAAATAAAATATTTTATGTCAAAAAATAATAGATTATTTTAGAAGCCTAAAAATATTTTTATTATATTTTTTTGATTTTTGAAACTATTTAAATTAATTTTGCAAAGAAATTAAAATAAAAATAGAAAAAATATATTAATAGTAATCCTGTGTGGTAATTAAATGAGGTCTATAATATGGGTGTGTATTTTGATGCGTTGGATGTGTCAAGATCATTATCTAATGGCTTAGATTGTGAGGGAACATGATATGATGGTGGGTGACATGCGCTGAATCCAAGGAGAATTCAAATTTCTGACTGGGCCCACACGAGAGTTGACCAGCGAATGAGAGGAAGGGAAAGTGCCACGCGAGCGGTCAACTTTTCAACCTTACTATTCATCATCTTCTTCCTTTTACCTGCGGATTTTGCTGCAAATTTACCTGCGGATTTTCCTGCGGATTTTGCTTTCAAATCTTCAACCTTTTGAACGACCTACAAAATGAAAATAAAAAAGAACAAGGGCCACCCAGATCACCTAAATGGAGCCTTCTAAACACGATAGCGTCGTTAGTTTTGCCATTTGGAGCTTGTATCGTGGAGAACGAAAGCTTCACATGTTTGAAGCTCAAAAATGGTGGAGCTTCAAAACCACGTTAAAGCTTGCATGTGATCACTCAAACCTACTCTATATCATGCCATGAGTCCATGCAAGTGGTTAGTTTTCATTTTAATCAAGCATGCATACGAAAACGAAAGTTATATGTGTATGTTCATGGAAAACACCATACATGTGTTATGACTCTCATGGGACCATACAAAGAGTTTATTCTTACTCTATATTACTTTAGAAGATGATTGGAAGAGTTTGTTTGTATTGATAATGGTTGGAATATAGAAAACGAAAATTTACAAAGTTATGGAATTTTTGAGAAATTTTGTGAGTTCCTTTGCTATGCTCTTGCCAATTTTCGTGTGTGTCCTCTTGATGAAGTATGCTGCTTCATTTATAAGCTAAGAAGTGCTTAAAATCTAAGCCAAGAAGCATTGATTGCTTTTGTTGAATTTTTGACTTTTAAATATTAAAAATCTTTGAAACTTTGACCAAAGCTTGCTCTCCTTTACTTCTCTTGCTTTGTACTTCCTTTTGTTGCAGAAAATAAGCTATCTTTGATGACTCATGCTTAAGATTCAAGCTACACATTATCCTTCCATTTCTTTCTTTCAATATAATCTTAAATGTGATAAAATTAAACCAAAAAAGAAACAAAATGTTATGGGCTTTGTCTTGATCGTGGGAGGCCCTTCACATTATGGGAAACATGTATGGATCATGAAAACTTGGCCCCTTTTGGAAAAAACACATTTTTGATCAATGTTGATTTCATGCATTTTCCCAAAAAATGGTCAACTTCAACAAGGCATAAATCCCTCAATTTTTATCATATCAAGGAGATCTTGTACTTTTTGGAAACCTCAAAGAGTCCTCTAACCAATGTCTTTGGTCTAATATCAAAATGATTTTCCATGCTCCTTGTGTGTCCTTTTGAAAAAAGTGACTTTTTGTTGACTTTGAAAATGACCTGTAATGTCTTGGTTCATATTTTTCAAATGGTGAATCAAATGACCATGGGACCAATTGAATTAGAAAGATAATTGAATTTCCTTCAAAATGAGATTTGGTTTGAATTTTTTGGATGAAGGATGAGAGAGTTATGACCAGTCAAAGTTCAGTTGACTTTTTAGGAGAAAAGCCTAATTTTGAAACTTAGGGTTTTGTTGAATTTTGATCTTTCCTTGATGAATTATGATCATCCAATGATCAAATGATGAATCTTTTGACAAAATATGGATGTTGACAAAAAATTTCATTTTTGACTGTCTGTTGACTTTTTGGTCAAACGGGTCGTCTGTTGACTGTTTGAGCTGCTGACTGTGCGTCTGAGTGAATTGAAGTTTGAAAATTTGTATGGTGGTACTTTGAGATATATGGAGGTCCATGAAATCCATTTCAGGTCTCAGAAACTTATTCTCCTGAAAAAACAAGAAACCCTAGTTAGGGACTGTTCGGGTAGGAGACAGTTAAGCGTACCTGATTTTTGTGCAGTGTTGAGACTCTGCTAATCATGTGATATTCATAAGACTTCTAAAACAAAAATCTTGGAATTTTGAAATGCAAAAGGTTGATTTGATTGTTGGTACAAAACACGGAGAATTGCACTGTCAGCGGGTTTGACTGTCAACTGACTGTTCAGGTATTAATGTAGTAGTTAAAGTGAAAATTCAACAGTCAAAGTTAATTTTCTTTATTGTTGTTTTTGTTGTGTTAATGGTGAAAATTTATTTACATGAGTTGTTAGAAAAACATAGACATAATAAATAAATAATATTTACTGTATGCGAGGGAAATTACCGATAATAACCCTGAAAAACATTTAATGTACAGAAAAATAAATATTTAACTGGCAGAAAACACACAAAATATTATCTTAATCATTAAACAACAGTACGACAGATAGTACGGTATTTTAATACTGATAGTACAAATATTACATACTATAATGAACAGTACGATGAGTAAACGGTACGTTATTAAAAATAAAAGATACGACAAACTTTAAGAATGACGATTAATAACCCATGCTACAAATAATAACATATAGATGATTGGGAGTGTAAACATCCCAGGTCCACATTTTTCAAGACTATGCGGACAGAAGAAAGACATGATTACCACCACGACGGTGATGACCATAAGAAAACACGTTTCCATCCGCTTCGCCATTTTGCCGGGGAAGAGGAGAGAATGAATATGAAGTAGAAATTTGAGAGATGGGTTAAAAGTTGATGTGAGATTTTATGGAAAAAATGAGAGGTATTTATAGAATGAAAAGAAAGATAGAGACGTTGGGGAATGAAGTGATTCCGTACAAAAGGAAAATTTGAGTGGAAGTAGGATTTGAAAGAAAGTGTATGATAGTGTTGGAAAAAAGAGAGATGTATAGAATAAAGTTAGGATTTGATTTTTGAAAGAAAGAGATTTGAAAAGAAAGGAAAAGATTTTGAAAATAATGGAATATAGTACAAAAAATAGTGGGAGACAAGAATTTATAATAATTTACTTGTTACCAGTACAGTCTGAGTTCCCGGACTCTGCGCCTGCAAAAGATTTAACTCTGTACCAATCGTGTCAGTACTATTTATTTGTAAATAAATCTCAAATAAATAGCGTGTGTGAAGTAATAAACAGTACTTGGCGTTTGTGTAATAATTAATTCAACAGCGAGCTAAAATACCGTATAAAAAAGATTCTAGAAACTAAGCATTTCATACGTCAGGATATTTATGAAATAAAAATCCAAGATTATATGAAACTCTTAATTTTTAGATTGGAGTTTTCTTGAAAGAGAAAAAAAATATACGGGCAAATTTTGGGGTATAACACATGGCCCGAAGTTGATCTCTGTTGGGAGCCATATCCAGATTGTACTTATACTGTTTGACGAAGGCCTCTCTGAGGTCTCGGAAAGTACGAATCTCTGAACTGTCCAAGTTCATGTACCATTTGAGTGCAGCACCAGTCAGGCTGTCTCGAAAATAATGAATGAGCAATTGTTGATTATCAGTCTGAGTTGACATCCTTCGAGCGTACATCACGAGATGACTTTGTGGGCATTAATTCCCTTTGTACTTCTCGAATTCTGGCACTTTGAATTTGTGAGGAATCTTAACATTGGGAACCAGACAGAGATCTGCAACATTCTTTCCAAATAAATCTTGTCCTCGGAGACTCTTGAGTTCCTTCTGCATTTGCATAAACTGTTCCTGGAACTCGTCCAATCTTTCATACACGCCAGCATCCTCACTAGGAGCATGATGATATACTTGTCCACTCGGTGGAGGAAAAGTATGCATAATCGGCCGTGGAGAAGCCATGACAGCAGATCTTGGAATCTCAGCGTTCTGTTGTGTGAAACCCATTGTTGTTGCTCTAGGAACTTCAATTTCCAGAGGTTTGTAACCCTCCGGTGGACGCATCTCCGTTGTAGCTCTTGGAACTTCAGAAGCTGGAGGTATGTACCCTTCTGGAGTAAAGTTATACGGCATGCCCCAAGGTCGGTCGGGCGGCATGGTATACTGAGGAATAGGAGTAGAAACAATCTCGGAGACCACAGTCCTTTGCGGTTCTTCTGGCGTTGGTCGATTATGCGCAACTACCAGGGCTTCTACCATACTATTGAGCCTTTCAACGGTACCTTTGAGAGTATTAATCTCTTCTCTGAGTTCTTCATTCTCTTGTTCAAAGTCTTCCATTCTTTTCTTGCGACTTGAACGAGTGTTGTATGGATGAGACAGCTTGAGAGTCTTTGTTCACCTCCTTCTCCTCCTCTCTTTCTGGAGAAAGGAAAGTGACTATTAGATCCGCGACAATTCTCGTGTTAGTGCGTACAACTAAAGTGATGCATGATGTGTAATTAAGTTATTATTTTTCAAGGAAACACCATAATTACGTTATGAAACATCAAACTTTTATTAATTAAGCAAAAACGTCGTTTTTACACACTTTGAAAAGGGAAATACAGAGAAACTGAGAGAAAGGACTCTAAAACTTTGACGAAGAGCCGACTTCACGTTCTAACATTTTCTTCTGTTTCTTGAGCTGAGCGTTCTCTGACGTGAGCTGATCGATGATTCAGGAAGCAGGAGGGATATGATGAGAAAGTGATGATTGTGTCACTTGTCGATCGAGTACTTCAAGTAACTCATCCTTCCTTCTTAGGATGTTTTGAATTTCAACATTTTCCGTGTTGACAATTCAATACTTGTTCCTCCAAGCATTTCTTTCTTGGCATACCTTGTTTAATGCCGCTTGCAGTTTTTCAACATCGGTGGAGAAAAAGTAAATTGGTTCCCTTAGGGGAATAGGTTCTTGATGTTGATATGGCATCCTGAGCTTGAATGCTCTGACGCGCGCCCATTGAAGGTAAGGATCTAGGGAGATGCAAAGATGTTTTCCTAACAATCTTCTCCCTTTTGTGTGAACAAGACGCCAGGCTTGGACCATTTCCTTCTTCAGCATGTTGCCATGATCTTCGATGTTCTTGAAGAACAGACCTTCCAATTGAATACTACTTGGAATATTTTTCATGGGATAGCCATATTGACGACGGACTAAAGTTGGATTATAGCTGATTCCTCCCTTAGTTCCAATAAGGGGTACGTTGGGATAACTTCCACAACTGAAGATGATCTTGGTTTCGTCATTGTCAGGACTACACCAATCAATGTCTGTATGAGTGAGAGACATGATTTTCTGTGACCAGTAAAGGCCATCCCTCATGTTCCAGAAAGTGCTAGACTTTGGCAGCTGCGAGACGAACCATTCGTATAACAACGGTACGCAGCATGTGATTAATCCTCCTCGCTGCAGGTTTCTTGAATGCACAGAGTGATAAGCATCCACAAGCAAGGTTGGAATTGGATTTCCAATCAAGAAGATCTTAATTGCGTTGATATCGACGAAATCGTTAATGTTTGGAAACAAAAACAATCCATAGATAAGCAATGCCAAGATTTCTTCAAATGCGCTCATATCTTGGATGCTGACGAAGTGCCGAGCTTGATCCAACAAGAACTTGGAAGGTAATCCTTGAATTCCTCCCCTACTCACCATATGAGTTCTGACGTCGACTACGTTCAAAGGAGTCGTTGCAGCAATGATAATGTCGTCAGGATTCTTTTCCAAACCGGAGTACGGATCTTGCGCGTACACGGGTATTCCAATCAGACGAGAGTACTCCTCCAACGTAGGCATGAGTTGATAATCCAGAAAAGTAAAGCAGTGTTACGTTGGATCGTAAAACTGTACCAAAGTGGGAAGGATCTCATCCACAATGTTAGTGCTGAGAAGAGGCAGAAGTTTTCCATACTTCTCCTTGAAATCCTGGGGGTTGACCACCAGTTTTCCGAGCTTTTCCAATTCCTCGACCTTAGGAATTTTGAAGGTGTATTTCCTGGCTCTCTTTCTTCCGTAATCCATGGTATAGATCCTTAAGTCCTTTCTCCGTTTCTCTCTTTCTATGCAGTTCAAAAAGTTCGTTATTTAGTTTCCTTGAAATTCGACTCGAAAAAGACACTTTTTTTTGTTTTAATTATTATGATGAATGAATGAATGGGTGCATTAATGCACACACAATATTTTTTTAACAAACATGGCATAGAAGGGTATAGTGGTCATGAAGTTACAACGCAAACCTCGCCACAATGTAAACTAAGGATAAGGATTTTTGTACTTGTAGAACGGGTTCTAGGGGTCTCAGAGTTTTTGCTCAACCTTAAAGATACGTTGATTGGTATCTATAAGAGAGTTTTCTCTGAGTGTAGTATCTGCGTGACAATTACTTTCGTAATCACCGCTCTACGTCCTAAGAAAGGCTTTAAGTGGGGTAAATGTGTTTCTAGGTCCTCCTGGTACAAATCAGTCTCGGAATGCATTGGCGCAGTTAATCACAACCAGCCAGGCAAATCCCAAGAGTAGATTTGAGAACCAAGATTAGAGGGCCTTCACCGAGAAGACATCCTCCATCCTATCTTATGTTGCACTCAAATCCGGGTATAGGATTTCTCACCACAAGGGGGAATCAAGCCCTTTCCCGATACAGAATAAACAAAATAAACAAATATATATGCAGCAAACACATGAAATGACATAGAGGTTAGGCAGGACCTCTCTTGTTTGAGGGGGAATTTGGCATCCCTAATTCCTCATTGGGGCTGGACCAGCAACAGGTCAACCATTGGTTTGGATGAAAAACCAAGGTTTTTAACACTTATATCCCCAGGAGAGTCACCATTTTTCTGTGGTGTCGTTTTTTTTACCTCCCCGTTTCACTTGGGAGGACGGCACGCTAGACCCTTCACGCGAAATTCAGAAGGAGAATGCGCCCGGGGCGGGATGAGTTTTGTTTCAGTTCTTCCTACGATATCACACGAACTTTTTAATTGTCCTAACGAGTAGAAGAGGGGAAAAAGATCTCAAATTAACCCTAGAAGTTTGCTAAGTGTGGGGATTTCACCTAGACTAGAAATTATGGAGTTCGGGGGGTCGGTTATACATAGGGAAAAGTTTAAGCACCCTACATATTCGTAGTACTCTACGTGAACCTTCTCTATGTCATTGTGATTGTGTTTACTGCTAATGATTGGGAATGTTTCTCCTTTGTGTTAGGAGAGAGAATTGAATTGATTTGAAAAGACAGACAGACAAACAACCAAACTGACTATTTTTGGTATTTTATTAGCTCGCTGAGACTCCTTGTGAACCTCATGCCTACATATCCCTAATGGAAGTCAGAGCTTAATGTAGTTCGGGGAACTAATTAGGGATTTAAATGATTTTTGGTGCCTTGCTTGAAGCTCAAGGTTGAAGCTTTGAATTAAATCTCTGTTTACAATAAAGAGACATGAAATCATCTTTACAAAGAGGTATTTCTACTATTCCACCACAAACATTTTTAAAGTGACAGAAAAGCTAAAAAAAATGATGTTTCATTAGGAGGGGAGTCTACTTGGTTGATCAAGTATGACAGCCACCGTGCATCTAAAATGAAAGATTCTCAACCAAATTAGGGAAAGGGTCGTACAAGTCTGGGTGTGTTGCCAGAGCATGCCTTTCAGTGTCCTAAATGGGAGAAATGATGATTTGTTTGAAATGATGATTGTTTGAAATGATTGTTTGTTTGTGGTGAGATAAGAGAAATATCTACCTATGAAGATGAGCTATGTCTATCTATTGTTTGAAAGATTTGATTTTTTAGCTGGCTTGCATGAGGCCCAAGCTTGAGGCTTTTGATTGGTTTATTGACTTATTGATATAACTCTATTGGGGAGAATTTAAACTAACATTTTTTTGTGTTCTGTACAAAGCCCATAATTGAGGCCGACTCTAATTGGAGAGTGTTTATTTTGTGAGTTTAATTTGGTGTTCTGTACAAAGCCCAGAATTGTGGCTGACTCTTTTTAGGGAGGCTCTATTTTTGTGTGCCTTGTACAAAGCCCAAGGTTGTGGCTGACTGCTGAGGAAACTGAGTTTTTAAGACTATGGATGACTCTATTTGTGTGCCTTGTACAAAGCCCAAGGTTGTGGCTGACTCTTTACTGTGGAAATTATTAATTTGTGTCTTGAATGAAGCCCAAGGTTGTGGCTAACTCTAGCTAGGGGAAAGATTATTTTCTTCCTTGTACAAAGCCTATGGTTGTGGCGGACTCTTTAAAGAAACTGAGTATGGAAGACTCTATGGGGAAAAGATCCTTGAGATTAGGAATCTTTGACACAGGGAAATATGGTTTATCTGCCTTGTACAAAGCCCAAGGTTGTGGCTACTTAATGACAAAGGACTCACTAGGGGAATTTTATTCTGCAAGAGGATTTAACAAACTAAATTAATTTTATGTTTTTTTTTTGAAGCTAACCCTTTCCAGGGATTTTGACTCAGCTGGAGATATTGTCTATTAAAAGACTGGATTTTTGGAGACTAACCCTTTCCAGGGGTTTTGACTCTTTTTGGGGAATTTATCTCTTTGAAAGAATGAATCTTTGGATTTGAAGGAGTGATTTTGGAGGCTGACCCTTTCCAAGGGTTTTTGTTAAAATGATAGAATGATTTGGAGGCTAACCCTTTCTAGGGGTTTTGTTATAAAAAGGAATGTGTGGAGGCTAACCCTTTCCAGGGGTTTTTGTTAAAATGGCAGAAAGATTATCTAGTGGAGACTTCTTTTTTAAAGCCCAAGATTAAGGATGACTCTAACTGAGGATAAGCAAATATGGATTCTAGACTCTGCTAAGGAAGATTGATGAAGATAAGGGTGACAGAGACTGTCCGTGTCTCTCATTCCAAAAAGTGTACTTAACATGATATTGAGACAATCTTAGCTTGTTTAAAGTATGGTTTAAAGTGGAAGAAACTCACCAGGATAGGCTAAAAGGTAACTAAAGACCTGTTCCTATGTTTATAAGAAACCTGATGGGTCCTTGTATACAAGCTCAAGAGGAAGCTGGAAATGCTTTTAAGAAGCATGTGGGTCCTTGTACAAAGCCCAAGAGGAGGCTAATCGAGGGTCATCGAGGGTCCTTGTTATAGCACAAGAGAAAGCTATGTGGTTTTGAACTTATTTTGGCTTTAAGCAAATGGGTAAGAGGTTTCACCGGGAATAATTCCTCTTTGGGTGGATGTGTCCTAGTTTTTGTTCTAAGGCTTTTGCCAAGATGTTTCACCGGGAATAATTCATCTTGGGGGTTTAAACTACAGATTTCTAATTAGTAAACAACCTTCACCGGGAAGACATTCTCAATCCTAGGTCATATTCCTATAATATATATATATATATATATATATATATATATATATATATATATATATAGTTTAACTGTCCTAAGGTTTACACTAAGACGTAGTTCTAAACAATATATAAACAGTTCTATATTTGACAGTAATTTAAAATAAAGACTGTAAATTGAAAGCTTGTAAAGCCTAACCTGGATGGAGTGGAGGCCTTTGAAGAAGTATGTACAAAGCCTCAACAACAATTTTTGTTGTTTTGTTGATAACAGTTGAATATTTATGATAAACAGTTAAAGGTTTTGAAAACAGAAGAAGTGAGGATGGACAAAGTTCCATAGGTATCTGAAGAGTTTCACCGGGAATAATGCCCTTCAAATACTAGAAGAATTTTTTGAAAACAGAAAGAAGATTTTGTAAATACAGTTTTTGAAAACAAACTATGAAAAGAAAAAGGTGTTGGGTCTTACACTCTAATAGAGGCCCAATGAAAAAATGATTTACTGTTTATGAAAACAGTTGAAAATGATTTGTGATTTGAAATGATTATTGTTGTGAAAACAGTTGATTAACAATAAAATAAAAGAGGGGGTTGGGACTTACACTCTATTAGAGGCCCAATGAAAAATGATTTACTGTTTATGAAAACAATTGAAAATGATGCGAGGTTCTATCGTTTGACAACCTCGATCGTCTGTTTATTTTGAAATATGAAAACAGTTTTGAATTTTGACAAAAGTCAACTTAATTAGGGTAAAGATGAAATCTAAACCTAGTTGAGACCTGAATGGCTTAGGGTTTTATCACAAAATATTCATAAGGTATTAGGTTTTTTTGGAAAGTTCAATGAAAACATATATTAAAACATATTTTAAACACTAAAACAACACCATTTTCAACCTAATAAAAATATACAAAATAAATAATATTTTTGTGATTTTTTGATTTATTCACAAAATATATATATTATTCAACAAGTGTGTGAAAAATGAAGTGAAAATGACTTAGTTTGATAGGTGAAATAATTGGTTAAAGTTGTGAAGAAATTAAGTGAGAAAAGTGATAAAAAAATAGGTTTTGGTCCTAGCAAGGCTTGAAATCACGCCCTTATAGTCACACACTCAAAATAACACCACTGGGCCAAACGCCAGTTGGTGCCTATAACACGCGCGCATTTGGTTTTGTTTTAAAACAAGTTAGAAAATCTAAAAATAATAAAAGGATCAAAAAGTCTGGGGCGAGGGGGATTTGAACCCTAGACTTGAGGCACGAGGAGACTAAGAGCGCATGTGAGGCCACTAGGGCAAATTATTTATTCGTTTAAGAAACGCATACCATTAAAAATAAAATAAACTTTGCCCAGTGATTTGAAAATTGCATGCCATAGCCATGGTCGTCTTCTTCCTTGAGCTTGTGAGAATTCAAAATTCTAACTCTCTGGTTTCTCAACCAAATGGTATGATGTAAACATCAATTTTGCTCGTTTTTGGACGAGGAACATGATCATGGGTTCATAATTCATTTATTCTAAGTGTAACTAACTAATTTCAGTATGAACACGAAGAACACATAAACCATAAATTTAAAATTAAATGACAAACAAGATGAATAAATGAATGATGATAGAGGGTTTTCAATCCTCTGATGATGCTGAACAAGATAGTATAGAGCTATATGAGAAAGAATACTCAAATAAGTGGGTTGGAGTTTGAAAAAATACCTCTGAAAATGGAGGTCGTGAGGATAATGAGGAACACCTGGGCTTGTGTGAGTGATCCTAAAAGCTTCCTTGGGACTCAGTGATGCTAACTGAATGCTTATTGTGACTTCAATCCTTCTGAATTGCTCTACCCGACACCTTCGATTTGAGCTTCAAGTGGACATGGAGGATGATGAATCTTCAGTTACAGATGAGCTGCAGCCATCTGAATAGCTTCACTATGCCCTAAGGAACGTGTCTGGATGCTTGGCTTTGTTTGAAACCTTCTGAATTTCTCTATGGGCCTCCAACTGCAACAGCTCCAAAGTGAAAGCAACAATGGTGTTCCTCCACCTACAGAAGTGATCCAGGTGCTTGGATCACCTCAAATGAACCCCCTTGAGATGTTAGAATGCTTACTTTCCAAAGAGAAGCTCTGGTTTGAAGAAAGCGATTCTTCTTGCCAAAGAACTTTGAAAACCCATAAGCATGAGAAGAGAAAGAGAAAGCAAGGAATAGAGTTGCTTTGGTGTGAATTGTATGAAGGATATCACTTGTATTTATAGGCAAATGGTTCCGTATAGTTGCAGAGGAATGTGGTTACTTAGTGAGGTTGATTTGGTTTCTTGGCTATGAAGGAATTCAAAAATATCCACAATGCAATGATGGAAATTTTGATTCCATTTGATCAATCCCCTAGCCTTCGATTCTGCTTGATCTTAGGGAAAAAATCTGAGACAGAAATGAGCTCCAATAGGTTGGGAAGAGATTCCTTTGGTGATTCATCATCTTGCCATAAATTCTCAAATGTAATCATTACATAATCACATGCCTTTGTTTTTGGGAATATTCTCTAATCCTTATGAAATGATGAAAATGGATGTATGGTGTGCTTGCAGATGTATTAGAGGTCGGGTAGCATCACTTAGTGAAGTCATTTGCACAAAGTTGCAAAGTTCCAAATTGCACATGACCTATAATTTTCACTTCAAGTGCCTAACTTTGATCAATCATATCTCTTAGCTCAAAATGAATTTGGAGAAGGTTAAGCACAATTTGGAAAGCCCTTAACATGTACTTCATTTCATTAGTTTGGTGTTTGCCCAAATTCTTTAGGGAAATTGGTGAAAAAGTCTCATAAAGTTTGAAGAAAACTAGGGTTTTCTTGCATGTTTTGTGAAGGCAGCCACTTTGAAGCTCCATAACTCTTCAATGGTTGATTTTTAGCCAAAATATTATATGTGACAAAGTTGTTCATTAGATCAAAATCTACAACTTTCATGTTGGAAGTTTTTTTCAGTTTGTAGGTGAAATTTTGAGATATTCCCTTCCAAATTTTGGTAAAAACCACTTGAAAACACTTAGAAAATTTTCTAAGTATGAAAAGTCAAATCTTGACTTTTTGATTCTTGGTTGACTTTCTTGATTTTCCTTGATCAAATGACTTCAAATATCATATATTGATGATTTAAAACTTCAAAAGTCATGATTGACAAAAATTTCCAAAAAGTCAAAGGTGATCTTGTACAATTGACTTTTTCAGGCGAATCGCGTTTCTGGAGATCTCAAGTGAATTAAGCTATCCTTACCAAATGAATGATATGAATGGATAATATTGAGTTATTGAAGAATATTGAGCCATGCTTTGAGTTTTAGATCCATCCCCTGATTAAAAGTCAACTGTCCAGGTGAATTAGGGTAAAAACCCTAATTGTTGACCAGGTGAAATTTGTGACTCTAGACCTTGAATTGAGGTGTAATGCCTTTTGGATATTGTCATATGAGTTATTTGAATATGATTGATGCCTTTGAGTGATGCCCTGGAGCTTTCTAGGGTTTCCCAAATGTGATCCCTGATTATAGTCATTGATGGGGCTCAAAACCCTAGACTGGTGAAGTAAGCAAACTTGGGTTCAGGTGATGGGTGTCTTAATCAATCATAGGTGAATAGAATGAAGTTTTTTAATTCTATGTTTGTGTTGGAGACCATCCCTTTTATTTACTAATACTTTGCCTGAGCTCTTTGTTCTTGAACACCCTTGATTAAGTATTAAATGAACAAGTGACTGTTCTGAGCAACTGCTTTGATTCTGATGAAAATCCTGAAAGTATAACATCTCAGGGGGGTCAAAATTAGGGTATGACAGATGTCCTACAAGATGTCATAAGATGTTGAGTTGAAGGCCTTCAACATCTAGAACAACATGTCGTTTGAAGAAGCGCAAGGATCGTTGTCATGATCGAGTTCCAAATGTCATTAATAGAAATTCTATTAGGTATGTTTTAACTTTTAATTCAAGTTTATTGCATTTAAATGTTTATGGGTAAGATCGAAAGCCGTCCATACTTAAGATTAAACTCAATTAGTTTTTAACCGAACAAAAAGAGTGAAAACAATTTGTTTGGTTAATTAGGAATCTTTAACACATTTTTAGAAAACGATTTTGAAACTATTTTCGGACGCGTTTATGGGTTGAAATCTGATTCTTGGCCAAAAGCCAAGAATCTCTTTAAGTTAAAGTTTCCAAGTTAAAATCACTTTTCTACTAAGACAACTAACTAATTTTTTAAAAATAGGTTTTCAACTTTAAGGTTTGAGGAACCTTTTATAAGTGACAATAAAAGGATAAGATTAAAGAGTAAACTCAATTCTTAGTATGCGAAAGCAACAAGTTCCTGTTAAATTATTCCTTTCTTTAAGTAGAAAAAATTGCCCCATAAGTAATTCTATCAATATATGACTGGAACACTGTCTGATTTACGTGAATTACATTCGAAACTATTGTTTTTATCTGCACATTTTATATCCATTTACTTTCTTGCACTCCACTCATCTCAAATATTCTCATCCGCCTTAGATAAGCACCTTAGCAATATAGTTGATAGATTGACGATTGGTATCTGTGGTTTGATAATCTTATATATTACTTCGATAGGCTGTGCAGTTGCAATTTTATTTTAGACTCTATATACAAACCCATCATGTTTTTGGCACCGTTGCTGGGGACAAACTTCGTCAAAGTTTGTACCCTGTTGTTATCCCGTTTAGACTAAGGCTTTATAATTCGGTAGATGCATAAGAATCGTAGCACCGGAAAACTTAGTAGATTCTTTAGTGGAACCCGAATGTTACACTCGAGCACGTCTTTTTATCCAAAGGTTAAGAAGAGCTAATGGCCAAAGACCGTAACCAAAGACATCTTAAGGAATTTTTCCAACCATCTAATGAGGAGCCTAGTTCTAGTACAGTAAACCATGCTATAACAACTAATAATTTCGAACTAAAGCCCTCACTATTACAATTAGTACAACAAAACCAATTCGTTGGTCTCGCTATTGAAAACCTGAATCAACACCTAAAAGTGTTTATCAAGTTAGCCGACACCCTGAATTCAAATGGTGCTTCGCCTGAAGTAATTCGTATAACGCTATTCCCTTTTTCCCTTAGAGGTAAAGCACACGACTGGTTAGAATCTCTTATTTCCAACTCAATAACAATTTGGGAAGACCTTAGAAGAGTATTCCTTGATGGGTATTTTCTCCCAAGCAAGACCGCTGTCCTTAGGAACCTTATCACTAGATTTACTCAAAACCAAGGTGAATAATTTTTTTAAGCCTAGGAGAGTTATAAAGACCTTTTGAGAGCTTGTCCACACCATGGCCTAGAGAAATGGTTGATCATACACACCTTCTATAATGGACTCCATTATAATACTAAGATGTCCATCGATGCTTCCGGTGGTGGTGCGCTGATGAACAAACCTTACCCTAAAGCTTGTGCCCTAATTGAAGATATGGCCCAAAACCATTACCAATGGGGAACAGAATGAGCAACACTAAAGAAGAAGGAAACCCAAGAAGGAATACATAAGATAATTTGCATGGAAAAAATGTAAGCCAAAATGGACGCCCTAGCCTTAAAAGTCTAAAATATGTCTCATAACCCTACCATAGTAGCTGCAGTCCAATCAGAATGCGAACTCTGTGGAACCCAAGGACATCAAACTTTTAATTGTAACCTAATGGATGAGTCTAGCACAGAACAAGTTAACTACATCCAAGGAAACCCTTTTTCCAATACTTACAATCCTGGATGGAGGAACCACCCGAATCTCTCCGATAAAAACAACAACCCAATCCAAAATCCTGGATCTTCAAAACCACAAGGTTTTCAAGCTTGAAGGTGTTTTCATGTTGGCTACATTAGTGGTAAAACATACCTGGTGGATATTGTGTTATGCAGGTTGCATATGTGTGAAGCTAATACAGGTTCTGTAGTGAATGTCATGACTGATATCATGACATCCTTGTGTGACAACAGGAGCTATTATTATTTATTAAATGTGTTTCCTGATTTATCTCAATTATTAGTTTAGGAAACCTTTTATTGTGTGCTGAATATTTCGTCTAGAAGATCCTGCTGACAGCATATTTTGGAACAACCAGATGGCGTGTAAATTAGGTTAACTTGGTTAACCCTAGTTTGTTTCAAAAAAAGCCCAAGGCCCAAGACTGCATATAAAAAGACTGCAATCCTATTTTGGAACACAGACATAAGATTTTGTGTATTATGAAGAACCGTAGTTCTGTAGCTGTCTTATGTGATCCAAGCAATTGTCCTTGATGATTGCGTTGGAATAGGTTGTGTGTCTTTATTGTCACTCTAAGCTTTTAAGCACGAGTGTGTTTCTCTTGATTGAAGCTTTTAAGCAGATCAAGGTGTGTTTTTTAAGAGTGTATTCTCTCTATAATTGTTTATGTTTATGTGTAATCATTGCTGTGATCGAGGGAGAGTGAGTGGAGATACTCAGGTCTAGGAATAGGTTGGAATTGCATTGGGTAGGTCTTAAGTGAGGAGTTGTAAATGGGGGAGTTTAACTCCGAATTAATTATGCTTATATTGGATTCCCTCCCTGGCTTGGTAGCCCCCAGAGTAGGTTGTTTGAACCGAACGGGGTAAACAATTCGGCGTGTTCTTTATCGTTTTTATGTTGTTCTGTTATATTTTTATGTGCTGTGTAATTTTGGATGTCATAACATCCAGTAAGACATCGAGCGTGTGTTACTAGAATTTTCAATTGGCATCCGAGCAGGCACCCTGCCTGTTAAATCTGGGTGAGATCTAGGGATAACAAAATTCTGGTACTATGGAGAAGGAACTGTTAGTGTTTGGAAATAGACCACTTATCCTGGATGGCTCTAACTATGACTACTGGAAACCTCGCATGGTTACAGTCATTAAGTCAGTGGATAACAAGGCCTGGAGAGCTGTGGAAAGCGGATGGAAACATCCTGAGCAGATTATGGAAGATGGAACCACTGTTCTAATTCTTGAAACTCAATGGAGCAAAACTGAAGAAGAGTTAGCTTTGGGCAATTCCAAGGCCCTAAGTGCACTGGTCAATGGTATTGACAAGAACATATTCAGACTTGTGCAACACTGTGAGCTGGCTAAAGAAGCTTGGGATATTCTCAAAACAGCACATGAAGGCACATCTAAGGTGAAAATGTCGAGACTTCAAATACTCACTACGAAATTTGAAAATATCAAAATGAAGGAGGATGAAACCATTTATGAATTCTACATGATTGTCCGTGAGATTTCAAACAACTCAGCAGCCTTAGGAGAAAAAATGAGTGAAGAAAAACTAGTAAGGAAGATCCTCAGATCACTGCCTAAGCGATTTGATATGAAGGTAACTGCCATAGAGGAAGCTCAAGACATCAGCAACATGAAACTGGACGAACTTATTTATTCTCTACAAACCTTTGAGTCATGCATCTGTGAGCCTGTTTAAAAGAAGAAGAAAAGCATAGATTTTGTTACCAACACAAGTAATAGTTCAAGAGAAAGCAATGGTGGAATTGATGAAAATTTATCAGAAGCCATAGCCATGCTTGGAAAACAATTCAACAGACTTATTAAAAGGGTTGATCAGAAGTCCAGACCCAATGTCAAGAACACTCCCAATGACATCAGTCATACCTATGACTCAAGCAAAAGATTCAAAGCTGAGGAGAAGCCCAATCTAGGGAAAGGGGTTCAGTGTCATGGATGTGAAGGATTCGAACACACAAGAGCTTAATGTCCTACCTACCACAAGGAGCAAAAGAAAGGACTGACTGTTACTTGGTCTGATGAAGACTCAGATTCAGAAGAAGAAACTGCAAAACATGTCACAGTTCCAACAAGAATCTATGAATCTGATGATGATTCCAGTGATTATGAGCTAACGTTTGATGAACTAGTTGCCTCGTACAAGAAGTTGTGTATAAAGAATGCTGAAGTCTGCAAACAAGTGGAGAAGCAAGAGATAATCATAAGAGAGCTAGAAACTATGAAGAATAAACATCTTGCAACCATAGACTCCATCAGTAGTGAAGTATGCATGTTGAACTACAAACTTGATCAAATGACCAAGTCATTCAAAATGCTGAACAATGGATCTAATACCCTAGAAGAAATTTTGGAATGTGGACAAAGAACAAGAGACATGTCTGGAGTGGGATTTATGGCTTAAGAGGAACTCATCTCTGGATTCAGGAAATCAAAGCCCGAGAATTGTGTGACCAACCAGATGTCAGCGCCAATGTCACAACATCAAGATAATAGAAGAAGGAGGCACTCAAAGAAGAAATTTCTAAAATGGAAGTGTCATCACTGTGGAAGGTTTGGTCACATAAAGCCATTCTGTTTTAAACTGTTTGGATATCCAGATCAAGTCCATCAAGCCAAGTCGTGGGTGACTGAGAATGATGCTCTAATAGCACACACCTCTCTAAGAATGCCAGCCAAAGTAGATTAGTATCTTGATAGTGGTTGCTCAAATCATATGACTGGGAGCAAGAACTCACTAGTAAACCTCAAACTTGAGGGAACCAGCTATGTGACTCTTGGTGATGGAGATATAAGAGAAGTCAAAGTTGTTGGCAAGATAAAAGGTCAAAGAGTTCCTAACCTGCATAATGTGCTACTTGTACAAGGAATGGCCGCGAATCTTATAAGCATTAGCCAGCTATGTGATGAAGGACTCCATGAAGGACTCCATGTCCTGCTGACAACATATTTTGGAACAACCAGATGGCGTGTAAATTAGGTTAACTTGGTTAACCCTAATTTGTTTCTAAAAAAGCCCAAGCCCCATATACTGCATATAAAAAGACTGCAATCCTATTTTGGAACGCAGACAGAAGATTTTGTGTATTATGAAGAACCGTAGTTTTGTAGCTGTCTCGTGATATCCAAGCAATTATCCTTGATGATTGCGTTGGAATAGGTTTTGTGTGTTTATTTTCACTCTAAGATTTTAAGCACGAGTGTGTGTCTCTTGATTGAAGCTTTTAAGAAGATCAAGGTGTGTTTTTGAAGAGTGTCTTCTCTCTGTAATTGTTTATATTTATGTGTAATCACTGATGTGATTGAGGGGGAGTGAAGGGAGATACTCAGGTCTAAGAATAGCTTGGAATTGAATTGGGTAGGTCTTAAGTGAGGAGTTGTAAATGAGGGAGTTTAACTCCGAATTAATTCTGCTTATATTGGTTCCCTCCCTGGCTTGGTAGCCCCCAAAATAGGTTGTTTGAACTGAACTGTGTAAACAATTATGCATGTTCTTTATTGTTTTTATGTTGTTCTGTTATATTTTTATGTGTTGTGTAATTTTGGATGTCATAACATCCAGTAAGACATCGAGCGTGTGTTACTAGAATTTTCAAAGCTCAAAGACAACATCAGCATATTCTGCCTAAACTCAGCAAAATAAAGAGTTCCACAACCAAAACGTTCATACAAATGAACTAATCGCAAAACTAGGAACCAAGTTTGACTAGATGATAACCCATAATAAGATGCTTGAGACCCAAGTCTCGCAAGTAGCTCAAACACAAGCCCCACAAACTACATCTGGAGGACAATTCCCTAGACAAACTCAACCCAATCCTAGAGGGCAAGCAAATTCCATTACCTCAAGAAGCAGAACCGCTTATGATGGACCTAAGAACCTAACTTCAAGGGTGCCTGAAAAACCTAAGGAAAATGTCATACCCACGAATAAAGTAGAGAGATCGGAGGAACCCAGAAAGTAACCAAATGAAGGATTAGAAACGAAAGATAAATATTATAACCACTAACACCGTATAAGCCACCAACTCCATATCCGCAAATACTTCAACCAACCAAAATAGAAATTCACTACCAAAAATTTGTCAAGGTGATAGAAAAACTCCATGTAGAGATCCCTTTTACTGAAGAAATCGCCTAAATAAAAGACATTCGGTCCAACAAGAGGAGACTCGACGATCCTAAACCTTTAGAATGCAACTTCATCTTCGAAAATAAACTTGCCAAGAAAGGAAAGGACCCTGGAAGATTTTCCATTCCTTGCATCCTAGGAAATCATATGATCAACAAAGCTTTCTTAGACATAGGAGCGAGCGTAAGTGATCTTACTGAGCGAATCAGATGACCGGGAACAATGAAGGCTTGGAGTTCGGGATGACAATATGGAGAAAAAGGTGTTTTACCTGCAAGGCACTCCGATGCCAAAGTAAGAACGTATTCCACAAGAAAAGATTACCTTGCCCTTTGAGTGTAGATGGCAATTTATAGGATGTTTTGGAACGGATTGGACGCCTCCTTTTAGGGCGAATATTTAGGAGACGCGTGGATTAGTTTTTTACCAAGCACGAGGGGTCCTTGTGGTCGGTTATTTGGCACGTTTTCACAATCTGTTCGGCTGGAAACCATCACGTGCGTCCTGAAGCGTGATGGGCCGAAGGCGGGAATGGCCCAATTGACTGGGTTGGGCCGGTCCAGAACAGGAGCCCCCTAAGTCGTTGCTTCCGGTCAGAGGAGTGACGACTTATAGGAAGTTGATCCGAGGGTCCGTGCCCTGTCTATCCGAGGGAGGTAGGCCGTTTATTTCTGAGGAAAAGGAAATGTCAGGTCGGGAGTGAGGAAGCGTGTTGTTTACAAACAGTTGGTGATTGGGAACGTTGCATTTATTGCAAAATGATAGGCAATCAAGTACCTAGGCTGTAGGGTTAATGATGACCATCCCTCTGTACAGTCTGGCACGTGCGGCGCGTGTGGGGATTTAAGTAGCCTATAAATAGAGAACAACCCTCAATTTTCCAAACTTTTCAAATTCGTTTGCTTTGCTCTCCATCCGTCGACTCTTTTCCCTTGCAGTGGTGTTTGTTACAGATTTCTCAACTCTTCATCAAAAATTGTAACTGTAAGTTTATCCTGTGACTTCTTCTTTTTGCACTTTTATGCTTTGATCTTTATTTAGAATCGATGGCATGCGGTTAGGGTAAGCTTTTAGGAAGATTTTTTGATGAACATAGATGATGAATGTGGTGGCGTACGACGGAGATAGGAGGCTTCTCCGCCGTTCATGAGTGTTTTGATGAGTTTATCTTTAGCTTCCAGCTTTTTGTATCGTCGAAAGACGTTTGATTATGCTTATGGTGTTTTCTGCGTCATAGTTAGATGTTTTGCGTTTTTGCCCTTTTCTCGGGCGCGAACTTTGTCTGGCTCGGAATTTTTGTTTATGGAGGGGCAAGGACGTGGTTCATCTGGTCTATGGGCCATTGACGTGCCCTTTCACTCTGGACGATGGTGGAAGGGTGGATTTGATTCGATTTGGTGAATTCACTGTTCTCTCATGTGTTTCAGGTGAAAATGGCAGACGAAACTCGTCCGATGGCGTCTGTCGCCCTCGGTTTTTTACCGTACCTCTCGCGGAGAGATACACGAACTGACTCTTCTCTTTTTGCTTTTGTGTTTTTGAAAATCAGAGAGTCGCCACCGACTTTTATTTTATCCAATTAAGGAAAGGTTTATAAAAGAAACAGAGAAAGACCTTTAAGAGATTTTGGGTAAGGGGGTAGGTTATACAAAGGGAAGGTGTTAGCACCCTTTGTATCCATGGTTATCCATGGGCTCTTAATTTGCTTAGCTCACTTGTTTTGAATCATTTTTTTCTCTTGCCTTGAAATGCTTGTATGTGGTTTCAAATACCTTTGAAAATTGATTTTTGTAATGATCCTTGTGCGGATGTATACAAAGTATTTTATCTTTCGAAAGATGTTTTGAAAAAAAGAACGTTAACTTCGTAATGATCCTTGTTTGGATATATACCAAGTATTGTCTTTTTTGAAAGTTTTATTTTGAAAAACAACGGTATATGAGACATTTGTTTGTTTTGATTTGAGCAAGCAATTAGGAGGTCTACCCTGAGTTTATAAGGTCTTTTCCTATTTCCTTTAGAAAATTCTCCTATTATCGGATATAAACAAAAGTTCGATTTTGCATTTGAAACAGTAGAATTTGATTTTTATTTTGAAAAAGAGTGAAAGAGGGATTACCCTGGGAGGTGCAAGTGTGATGGTGTTTTGATTCAGATATTTTATCTTTGAAGTTAGTGACCTAACGCTTCAGTTTTTATCTTTGGCATACACGCAGTTTTATATGTACTGTAATTAAAATGCGAAAAGTAAATCTACGCTATTACATCGATTGTGCGGGAAATGTAAACTACGCTATTTACATGAATTTGACAACCTATACACTTGATCTTGGAATTTAAATTGCAAGAAAATAAAAGATATATTTTTTGGATTTTTTGATGATTGATTTTAATTAGAATTAATGCATGATTAATTTAATTAAAATGAGAAAAAGATAGAAATAAAATTTAAACCTTAAAATTAAGTTTAAAATATGTTCAAAATGCTTGTTAATTAATTTTAAAATAAAACTAATTTTTTTGATTTTTTTGAAGTTGTTTTTGAAATTATTAAGTTAATTAATACATAATTATGCAAATAATTATACAAATAATTAAAACTTAAAGAGAAAAATATTCTAAATATGTACAAAATTAGTCTATAATATATAAATTAAATTTAATATAAAGAACAATTTTTTCTGATTTTTTGATTGGTTGAAATAATTAAAAAGCAAATATATAAATATATACTAATTAATTAAGCAAAATATTTTAATTATGAAGAAAAATAAAATATTTTTATGTCAAAAAATAATAGATTATTTTAGAAACCTAAAAAATTTTTTATTATATTTTTTTGATTTTTGAAACTATTTTAAAGTAATTTTGTGAAGAAAATAAAATAAAATAGAAAATATATAAAACAATGATCATGTGTGGCAAACCCCTAGGGTCTATGGTGAACCTGCAAGACAAGGAGCGTTAGATTAGAGGATTAAAATGATCTGATGGACATGGATACGTGGCGCATGGTAACAGTCTAGTCAGCGAAGCACCAGATCCAAGAATAAGACAAACGCGCGTTTTTTCAAACTGGCCAATCAGATGGTGCCACGCCTTCGTCTTCAACCTCCAGCCAATACCTTTAACAGCGTTTTTTTCCTAGAAGCGCTGTAATAGATGAAACTCATCCCTACAAAATAGCGAATAGGTGTAAACATGCATAGAAATTTTTCGCTACCAGTCCATTTGATTCGTCATGATCTACTAAGTTCAACCATGCCTTTAATTTGGTCTAATTTTGCCTCTAACGAAAAACTCTAAAATAGAGTTCAAGAACCCTAAAATGGTATCTTCGTTGATACGTGTTCAAACTTCAATAAACCATCCAGAAACGATCAGAACAATGAACTAAATTCAAATATATGATTACATCTTGTTAAAAATGCATGAATGATCAGGTATGAAGTGATTTAGGTTTGAACAAACCGTGAGCTATAGTGCTCGATTCTTTGAGTTTCAAAGCTTGAAACTGATTGGGATAGATTCAGTGATGCTTAAGGATGGTGTTTAAGTGTTTAGTTTGGATTAAAAATGGCTTAAACTGAAAATTCGAATTTCAAGTTTCTTTGAAAATTTTAAATGTGTTACAAATGTGTTACAAGCATATGTTTTGCTCTGATTTCGTGTGTTTTTCATTGATGAAGTGTTATACTTCATTTATAGGCAGAGAAAGTGCTTAAGAACTAAGCTAGGAAGCATTGATGTCTTTGTTGAATTCTTGAATATTATAACATATGTAGCTTTGAATTCAAGCAACCATGGCTTGATTTTTCCACTCTCTTCTGCTATACCAGCTTCTTGTGGCAGAGTTGAATGTTTCTTGATGACCTTAGCTTAATATCCAAGCTACATAATATCATCCTTCCATTTCTTTTTTCAATTTAATCTTAAATGTAATAAAATTAAACCAAAAAAAGAAATAAAATGTTATGGGCCTTTGGTTGATCATGGGAGGCCCTTAGCATTGTTAGAAACATGTTTGGATCATGGAAATTGGGTCTCTTTTAGAAGAAAAACATTTTTGATCAATGTTGATTTCATGCATTTTCCCAAAAAAATGGCCAACTTCAACAAGGCATAAATCCTTCAATTTTTATCATATGAAGGAGTTCTTGTACTTTTTAGAAACCTCAGAGAGTCCTCTAACCAATGTCTTTGGTCTCATAGCAAAATGATTTTCCATGCTCCTTGTGTGTCCTTTTGAAAAAAGCGACTTTTTGTTGACTTTGAAAATGACCTATAATGTCTTGGTTCATATTTTCCCAATGGGGAATCTAATGACCATGGGACCAATTGAATTTGAAATATAATTGAATTTCCTTCAAAATGAGCTTTGGTTTGAATTTTTTGGATGAAGGATGAGAGAGTTATGACCAGTCAAAGTTCAGTTGACTTTTTAGGAGAAAACCCTAATTTTGAAACTTAGGGTTTTGTTGATTTTTGGTCTTTCCTTGATGAATTATGATCAACCAATGATCAAATGATTAATCTTTTGACAAAATATGGATGTTGACAAAAAATTTCATTTTTGACTGTCTGTTGACTTTTTGGTCAAACGGGTTGTCTGTTGACTGTTTGAGCTGCTGATTGTGTGTCTGAGCGAATTGAAGTTTGAAATTTTGTATGGTGGTACTTTGAGATATATGGAGGTCCATGAAATCCATTTGAGGTCTCAAAAACTTGTTCTCCTGAAAAAAACAAGAAATCCTAGTTAGGGACTGTTTGTGTAGGAGACAGTTGATCGTACCTGATTTTTGTGCAGTGCTGAGTCTCTGCTAATCATGTGATATTGAGAATACTTCTAGAACAAAAATCTTGGAATTTTTGAAATGCAAAAGATTGATTTGATTGATGGTACAAAACACGGAGAATTGCACTGTCAGCGGGTTTGATTGTCAACTGCCCGTTCAGGTATCAATGTAGCAGTTAAAGTGAAAATTCAACAGTTAAAGTTAATTTTCTTTTTTTTTTGTTTTTTGATTGTGTTAATGGTGAAAATTTATTTACATGAATTGTTAGAAAAACACAGACATAATAAATATATAATACTGTACGCGAGTGAAATTGCCGATAATAACCCTGAAAAACATTTAATGCACAGAAAAATAAATATTTAACTAGCAGAGAACACACAAAATATTATCTTAATAATTAAACAACAGTACGACATATAGTACGATATTTAATACTGATAGTACAAATATCACATACTATAATGAACAGTACGACGAGTGAACGGTACGTTTAAAAAATAAAAGATACGACAAACTTTAAGAATGACGATTAATAACCCATGCTACAAATAATAACATATATATGACTGGGAGTGTAAACAACCTAGGTCCATATTTTTCAGGACTATGCAGACAGAAGAAGGACATGATTACCACCACGACGGTGATGACCATAAGAAAACACGTTTCCATCCGCTTCGCCATTTTCACCGGGGAAGAAGAGAGAATGAATATGAAGTAGAAATTTGAGAGATGAGTTGAAATTGGATGTGAGATTTTATGGAAAAAATGAGATGTATTTATAGAGTGAAAAGAAAGATAGAGACGTTGGGGAATGAAGTGATTCCGTACAAAAAAGGAAAATTTGAGTGGAAGTAGGATTTGAAAGAAAGTGTATGGTAGGGTTTGTATAGAATAAAGTTAGGATTTGATTTTGAAAGAAAGAGATTTGAAAAGAAAGGAAAAGATTTTTGAAAATAATAGAATATAGTACAACAATTAGTGGGAAACAAGAATTATTAATAATTTACTTGTTACCAGTGCCGTCTGAATTAGGGGGGTTTAAGGCAAGGTTTATAGCTAAGGAATTGAATAGGGGAAAAATTGAGATTTTAGGGAGGGGGACTCGCCTTGTTGCCAAGTGCCTAAGTACCTCCTTATGGAGGATCAGAGTCTACGTAGTTCGGGGAAGGGTTGTATGCCCTTGAATTAGTATGAATGTGTTGAAGGCTTTTCTGAATGGCCTATTGTAGTTTTGAATAAGGATGAAAATCCGTAGTTTGATTTGAAGTGTTTTGAATGTTTTAGATTTGGGAAGTGTTTTTAGGATTTGGGCGTACAACCCTGATTTTAATATGTTACCGTTAGTTGCGATAATCAATAGGTTTGATTACCAAGGCTAACGGATTGAAGGGAGGATTGCTAACCACTATAACCGATAGATTCGATTATCACGAATAGCAAATGCGTATTTTAAATAATTTAATTTATTAATTTATCGTTACCTCTCATAATCGATAGATTCGATTACAAATGATAACGAATTGATAAGAAATGCTAATCATCATAACCAATAAGATGGTTACAACCCTTTAGCAAAATAATAATTATTTTAATTTATAGGATTTAACTAATTAAATAATTAATTGGTTATTAACCATTGCGACCGATTGATTCGGTCGAAACGAATAATAAATTAAAAATCCTAACACTTTGGCCAATGGCCAGTGGGATTGAGCGAACCCTAATATATTGATAAATCTATCTCTAGGATTGTTGGGATTTTAACGGTTAGAATTTGTAACACCCGGTATTTAATTAATTATTTAATTAAATACTTTCAAATTATTTCAAATTTAATTGTTGAATTTGTGGAGTGTTGATAATTGTTGACATGGGTTTTATGATTAATTATTCGATTAATTAATTGATTAATTGTAGAATAGTATTGAAGAAATACTAGATTTGTTATATGGACTTAATTAAGTGACGGTGGTAGTAAAAGGTGGAGTGTGAATGTTAGGCCCAATAGGTTTAATGAAATTAAGTTAAGATAAGGATTAGGTTAATTAGAATAGAAAAAGTCTTGGAAAATTGGTCATGGGAAGTTGTAGAGAAGAGAGAAAAGAGGAGAAAAACTCATTCCCGTTTTTCTTGCAGAAGTCTCACTAAATCAAATATTCCCGATTCGTTAACCGTTGGATCGTTGCAACATTTTGTGGGTAGGTTCGCAACACCTATTTCTAACTTTTGACTGTTGGGATCTTCAAAATAAGGTCTGAGTTGGGAGATATCATCATCGCACTGTAGCTGCATATTTGGAAAAAAAATTCAGCTTTTGATTCTGATTAAAAGAGGCAAGGATTAGAAGGCTTCGATCTGTAGAATTATAGAGTAATCTCCAATCCAAGGTAAGGGTGGGGTTCTTGCTCTATAAACGGGGATATGATGGACCGTATGTGGGGTTGGGTTAAAATTTTATCGTCGTGTTTGGTATTATTTGGTGTTCGCTATTTTGTGATTTTCTGGAAAATTATATATGCTGTTATTGAGTGTGGAATATTGATTAATGGTGTTGATTTGTGATGTGGTGATATTGAGTTGTAGGCCTATGGCCAATGTGATGCAATGTTATGATTTGGCGATAACTACGAAATGCAGGAAATAAAGCGACGTTAAGTTACTCTAATGATCGGTAACATTTGTGATATAAGCGTATGCCTCGCGACGTTGTTTTGTGATGTTTGTGATTTGTTGCATTTCATTAGTGTCTCATAATTTGCATGTTTTAGCGATGGCCTGGATTGGCAAACAGCGACGAAGGCTTATGCCTGTTTTGATGCCTCTATTTATTGGCAATTGGCGATGGGGGCTGAAGCCCTGGGTACCACATGCATGTGCATTTGTTAGAGTCGCATTTCATTTGTGTGATTATGAGTTTATCTGTTGTGATGTGTGAGCTTATGTGAATTATTGTGAAATCTGAATATGAATTTATGTGAGATATGGTGACGTGTGTTGTTTTGATTTAAATAGAGAAGTAAACTATACGGTATTGATTATACCGCAAAGTGATGATTATTATGACTTAAATCGTATATATATATATATATATATATATATATATATATATATATATATATATATATATATATATATATATATATATATATATTGTTTATCATCATCCTGTTTATATTGTTTGATATCTCACCCCTTTTATTTGTTTTGCCGTTACCTTTAAACTGGTAACGTGCATGTGATAGTCTTGAGGAAGATTTAGACGATGTGAGTCGAGTCGATGGTCGCTCTGATACGTAGCACTCGGGGGGATAAGTGCGGGTTTTAATTATTTGTTACTTGCTGAATTTTTAGTGATGTTTTATTGTTGAATTGTAGCTTAAAGCTATTTTGCGAAGATGTTATGATTATATTGAAAATTGTGAAGTTTTGTGATTTCCGCTACGAGATAAAATAATTATTTTGATAAAGTAGTTTTTTAGGATTAATTTTAAATTCCCGTGCTATGTATCTATATGAAGGCAGATAAGTCGAGAGTGTTTTTGAAATAACGAATATGTGATACCTCAAATGAAATTGTTTGAAATTTATACTCTGATTTTATTATATTTTTCGCGTAGAAATTCCAACAAATCCACCTGCATCTACACCTGGCTCTACTGAGCAATATAATGGTAACAATGGTTATACTAGACCACCAGTATTTGAAGTTGAAAACTTTGAATACTGGAAAGATAAAATGGAAAGTTACTTTCTTGGTCTATATGGTGAACTATGGGATCTTCTGATGGATGGTTACAAACATCCAGTGAAAGCTAGTGGCGTAAGGCTTACCAGGCAAGAAATGGATGATGATCAGAAGAAGCTTTTCAATAATCATCATAAATGTAGAACTGTTTTGCTGAATGCTATCTCTCATGCTGAGTATGAGAAGATATCTAACAGGGAAACGGCCTATGATATATATGAGTCATTGAAAATGACCCATGAGGGAAATGCTCAAGTCAAGGAGACTAAAGCTCTTGCTCTAATCCAGAAATATGAAGCCTTCAAGATGGAGGATGATGAAGATATTGAGAAGATGTTCTCAAGATTTCAAACTCTAACTGCTGGATTGAGAGTTCTGGATAAAGGCTACACCAAGGCTGATCATGTAAAGAAGATCATCAGAAGCTTACCCAGAAGATGGGGTCCAATGGTGACTGCATTCAAGATTGCCAAGAATCTGAATGAAGTTTCTTTGGAAGAGCTTATCAGTGCCTTGAGAAGCCATGAAATAGAGCTGGATGTAAACGAGCCTCAGAAGAAAGGTAAGTCTATTGCATTAAAATCTAATGTTAAAAAATGCACTAACGCTTTTCAGGTTAGAGAAGAAGATCCTGAAGAATCAGAATCTGAAGAAGAAGATGAACTGTCCCTGATCTCCAGAAGGGTAAACCAACTCTGGAAGAGCAAGCAAAGGAAGTTCAGAGGCTTCAGAAGTTCAAAGAGATTTGAACGTGGAGAATCTTCTGGTGATAGAAGATCTGACAAGAAGAAGGCTGTCTGCTATGAGTGCAATGAACCTGGACATTACAAGAATGAGTGTCCAAAACTTCAGAAGGAGAATCCCAAAAAGAAGTTTCATAAGAAGAAAGGTCTTATGGCAACATGGGATGATTCTGAATCTGAATCAAATCAGACTCTAAAGGAGAACAAGCCAACTTCGCGCTGATGGCTACAGAAGATGATGGATCAGAATCTACATCAGAATCAGATTCTGAAGAGGTATTTTCTGAACTATCTAGAGAAGAGTTAGTTTCCAGTTTAACAGAACTTCTGGAACTCAAGGCTCATCTTAGTATCAAATACAAAAAGCTGAAGAAGCAGTTTGAATTTGAAACTAAGAAGCTGGAAGTGGAAAATTCTGAACTGAAGGAAAAAGTTTTAAATCTATCCAAAGATAGTGGATCTCCTTCTGAAACAGAAAAATCCATTCCTAGCATGAATCATATTCTGAAAGAATATGACTCGAGCTTCAGAAAGTTCTTATCTAGAAGTATTGGCAGAAGTCATCTTGCTTCTATGATATATGGTGTTTCTGGAAACAGAAGGTTTGGTTTTGGCTATGAGGGTGATACCTCACATAAATTTGAACCTGTTGATGATCTGAAGATCACATACAAGCCATTGTATGATCAGTTCAAATATGGCCATGCTCATGTTATTAGGCTCACTTCACATGCACAGAAGTTTAACACTGTTCACACCAAGAAGCATGTGACACATCCTAAGAAATATCATGCTGACAAACCTAAAGAATATCATGCTGTTCCTCCTGTTAAATATTTTGCTAAACCCAAGTTCAATCAGAACTTGAGGAGAACTAACAAGAAAGGACCCAAGAAATTGTGGGTACCTAAGGAGAAGATAATTTCTGTTGTAGATATCCTTAGCTGCAAAGAGGACAAAGCACAAAATGTCATGGTACCTAGACTCTGGGTGCTCGCGACACATGACGGGAAGAAGGTCTACATTCCAAGATCTGGTGCTTAAACTAGGTGGAGAAGTCAAGTTTGGAGGAGATCAGAAGGGCAAAATCATTGGCTCTGGAACCATAAGTCTTGGTAACTCTCCTTCCATAACTAATGTACTTCTTGTAGAAGGATTAACGCATAACTTATTGTCAATAAGTCAATTAAGTGACAATGGTTATGATATAATCTTCAATCAAAAGTCTTGCAAGGCTGTAAGTCAGAAGGATGGCTCAATCCTATTTACTGGCAAGAGAAAGAACAACATTTATAAAATTGATCTTTCTAATCTTAAGAATCAGAAGGTGACTTGTCTTATGTCTGTTTCTGAGGAGCAATGGGTCTGGCACAGACGATTAGTACATGCTAGTTTGAGAAAGATTTCTCAGATAAACAAACTAAATCTGGTCAGAGGACTCCCATATCTGAAATACAAATTAGATGCTCTTTGTGAAGCATGTCAGAAGGGCAAGTTCTCCAAACCTGCATTCAAGTCTAAGAATGTTGTTTCTTCCTCAAGGCCGTTAGAACTCTTGCACATTGATCTGTTGGGCCCAGTCAAAACAGCATCTGTCAAAGGGAAGAAATATGGATTAGTCATCGTAGATGATTATAGCCGCTGGACATGGGTAAAGTTCTTGAAACACAAGGATGAGTCTCATTCAGTGTTCTTTGAATTCTGCACTCAGATCCAATCTGAGAAAGAGTGCAAAATCATAAAGGTTAGAAGTGATCATGGTGGCGAATTTGAGAACAAATTCTTTGAGGAGTTCTTCAAAGAAAATGGTATTGCCCATGATTTCTCTTGTCCTAGAACTCCACAGCAAAATGGAGTTGTAGAGCGAAAGAATCGGACTCTACAAGAAGTGGCCAGAACCATGATCAACGAAACCAATATGGCTAAGCACTTCTGGGCAGAAGCAATAAACACTGCGTGTTATATTCAGAATAGAATCTCTATAAGACCTATTCTAAATAAGACTCCTTATGAATTGTGGAAGAACAGAAAGCCCAACATTTCATATTTCCATCCTTTTGGATGTGTATGTTTTATTCTGAATACTAAAGATCATCTTGGTAAGTTTGATTCTAAAGCACAAAAGTGTTTCCTTCTTGGATATTCTGAACGCTCTAAAGGCTACAGAGTATACAATACTGAAACATTGATTGTAGAAGAATCAATCAATATCAGGTTTGATGATAAGCTTGGTCTTGAAGAACCAAAGCAGTTTGAGAATTTTGCAGATTTTGATATTGATATATCAGAAGTAGTAGAACCAAGAAGCAAAGCTGCAGAAGCTGGCAGTCTCAGAAGCAATGGATCAGAAGATCAAGTTGCTGCATCTTTAGAGAATCTCAGGATTTCTGAAGAGCCAACAGTCAGAAGATCACCTAGACTTGCCTCAGCTCATTCAGAAGATGTGATCCTTGGAAAGAAAGATGATCCAATCAGAACAAGATCATCTCTTAAGAATGACAATCAGAAGCAGTGATCAAAATCTGAAGGCACAAAGTCTTTCAGAAAGATACAGCTGTCATCTATTATCTGATGGTGAACACGTGTATGTACGGTTAGTACAAAGCGTGTAGTTGAAAAGACGCCGACCTAGGTATCTGTGTTAAATCATTTCATTTACCACGTTCTCTCACCTAACGTCACTTATCATTTAATGTAAATTGATTTCTCTTGATTCTGTAACTGTTATTTTTCTAATCTTATTGCATTTTTTAATCCGTCTCTATATATTCTTTTCAAATCATCTCATATATCTTTTTCGCTCCTTGTCTCTCTCTCTTCTTCTTGCATACTCTCTTTTGAAAACTTCTTAGTCGCTTCTAAAACCCTAACCGAAACCCAGAATTTATTCTTCCTAATTGTTCATTCTGTTTCAATGGCTGCTTCTTCATCTCAAAATGTTGGTTAATCTACTCCTCTCCATATTCAAGATGAAGAAAATCAGGAACTCACTCTAGTCGTTGCATGCTCCATTCCTAAGGATAAATTAGAAGTTCTATGTGAACTCATGGTTGATTTTGATAACATTGAAGAACACCAATTTCATCTCAAAGAAGATATAATCTTTCAA
Source organism: Vicia villosa (assembly GCF_029867415.1). Taxonomy (NCBI): domain Eukaryota; kingdom Viridiplantae; phylum Streptophyta; class Magnoliopsida; order Fabales; family Fabaceae; genus Vicia; species Vicia villosa. Next base: position 59,298,337 of record NC_081185.1, on the reverse strand, counting down.
GGATGGACTTTGTTGTTCGCTGAGTTCTGTGGACCAGTCTACCCAGATCTTGTCAAGGAATTCTGGGTACATGCAGTTAACGCCCCTAAATCAATCTTGTCCTTCGTCCATGGAAAGTTTGTAGTAGTGACTGAGAACATCCTAAGGATGATGTTTGATCTGAGAAACCCTGAGGGAGCTTTTGAAATCAATCAAAGGGCTGATTGGAAAGATGTTTTATCCACCCTCTACCCAGACATAAATGAAACAAAGAATGTCAAGGACATGAGAGATCTCTACAAAATCTGGACCAAGATTCTTCTTGGGTGCTTCTATCACAGGAAAGGGACACATGCTTCTGACTTCGTCAACAATGAGCAAAAATACATTATGTATTGCATTGCCACTAAGAAGAAGGTTGATGCTATCTACATTATCTTCAACCATATGTGGAAGGCTGTGAAGGAGTCCAGAAATGCCTTCAGAGAAAAAAGTTGAACCATCATTCCGTTTGGTAGAATTATCTCAAATCTTTTGGTTCATTCCAAGATTGTTGAGGACCTGGAATCTGAAGGTACTATCAAAGACCTTGCTGTTACCTCTGGGGCCTGCTTGAATGCTTTCACGTTAAAGAAGATGAAGGTGATTAAGACTATCACCAAGACTCCCCAACCTCTTGCTGGAACAAGAATCAGAAGAAAACCAGTTCTAGCTGATTTTGGAACCTTCTTCAATAGTGAGGTACCAAAAGTCAGAACTAGGTATCTGAAGTCACAAAAAGAGGATAAAAGTCTTAAAGATCAAGAGAAAGGTGCTCCAATTAGAGTAAATCGCAAGAAGGAAGAAAGGACCAAAAGAAAGTTTGATCATCCTTCTATCAATCAGGTGAAGGTTGTTCAGAAAGCTGTTACTACCACTGAGAAAGAAGTGGTCCCAGAAGAAGTCATTGCAAAGGTTGTTAAGGCTGTTTCTGTTGATTTTGAGAAGAAAAAGAAGGAAGCTGAGAAGAAGAAAAAGAAGTCAAATAACAATGCTGAGATTGTTGAAGTTGTTGGGAAGGAGAAAACCAGAAAAAGGAAGCTGATAATTCAAGACTCCGATGAAGAAATTGATGTTCAAGAGACTGTGAATCAGCAGGAAGTTCTGGCGAGCGTCAGAAGGAAAGAGATCTCTAGCGGCAAAACAAAGATTGTTGAAGAGCCGAAGAGTAAGAAACAGAAGAAGACCGAGGCTGTGGTCAAAGCTCTTCAGAATGCATCCAAAGGTATATGTATTTCTGAACCTGATTCTACTCCTGCTGGTATTTTAGAAGTTGCACCAATAGCGGTTGCCCATATCCCTGAACCAGAAAAAGCCACATCAGAATCACCTATAACTGTCCATGTTCTTACACCTCCATCTTCTCCTGTAACCATTCCTTCTTCTCCACCCACCATCAATCCTGTTCTGGATATACCACCCCTTCAAACTCTCTTTCCACCTCAGACAAATATCTCCATCTCTCAACCTCCTCCCCATGCCAACTTTGAACACATCCCTTCCACCTCTCAAGACAACCATAGTGGTTCTGATCTTCCAACCTCTACATCACATGAGCAACTGCTCCGTGATTGCAACTACACTCCCAAGCCTCGTCCTGAAGCTGAATTGGTAGTGTTAGATTCTGATACTGAAGTAGAATCTTCTTATAGGTTGGATAGAGAGCCTCAACCTTATTCCATCCCTAAACCTGTCTTTTCTAAAACCAATATAAAATCCCGCCGTCTGTACCCTATTGGTGTAACTTTTGAAAAGGTAAAGAGGAATCTCAGAAGTATCTTTGATACCCTCAGAATTGCTGAAAGTTCTGGCCTGAATAACGTCGCTATGAGGAAGTTCTGGAGGATCTTACGCAGAGAATCAGATGCTCTGTTTTTAGAACTTCAGGAAGCCTGTGTAGAAGCTGCTCCACGACCTCGTGGAATTCTGAGAAGTTATGAAGATTTCTAGTTTGCTCTTCTCGGAGGGAGATATACCCTGGAAGAGAAGCAGTTTGTGGATGAATTGGAAGAAGCAAGACTGGCTGCTGCATTGGAAGCTAACCCTTGCAGGGAGATTGTGGTCTGGATGCCTCAATATCCTGTTCTACTTGGGGATTTCAAGACTCTCTTTGACTTTCTGAGGAAAAACCCTTCTAAGGAAGACCCAAGCTTGGTCATTCCAGAAGTTGTTGACCCACCAGAAGTTGAAGGTCCTTCTGCCCCCAGGAATCTAGCTGCCATTCTTCAGGCACTTGAGAATGGAGATTCTGAGATTCCAGCTGTAGATTATGGAGATGCTTCAATGCAAGAAGCAGATGCAGAAGATCGTGTTGCTGAAACAGTTCCTGTTGAGGAAAATCCTGAAAATGATTTATCAATGGAAGCTGCAGATCACAATGCCATCCCGTTGGATAGAAGCTGTGAAGCTTATTCTGATGAACCTTCTCGTCTTGCAAGGACTCTGGAAGTTATTCAGAAGAAACAGGATGAGCAAAGCTCAGTCAATGCTGAATTTAGAGCTTTCATAGAGAAGCAGAATGAGCACAACAATGGGGTTCAAGAGATGTTGGCCAAGATCTTATCAAAGCTATGGTCATCTTAGATTGAGTCTTAGTTGTTTTGTTTTTGCCTTTGCTGCATCTGTTTTATGCATCTTCTCTTCCTAATCTCCTTGTACTTCTGTACTTCTGTTTTTTTTTGAGCTTCAATGAAAATTATCTTTTTCTTCCATATGTTTCTTTTTGTTTTTCATCTGAATCTTTTATGATTTTGATGTTATGACAAAAAGGGGGAGAAATATGTGATAAATGATTTGATTTAATCAGTTGCTTTACTAACAGCACTTGCAAAGTTCTATGCTTTAAGTTGTGTTGTTGCAGGAATTGAAGATTCTCTTTACAAGATCAACATAAGAAGCAACAAGATGAATCAAGTTCTTGGATTCTTAAAGCAAGCTGAGTGCTATGAAGCTTCAGAATCAGAAGCAAGAAGGAAGAATGTTCTGATATTCTAATGATAGAATATGCTCTGAAACATTTTGTCTATTTGTTCAGACACATTCTATATGGCTCTGATACATATTATGTGTTCTGAAACATATTCTATGTTCTGACTCGTTCATGCTGACTTTTGTCATTTAGTTTTGTTCTGTAACATTTCAGGATGTAGAGATGCTTTGATGATGCTCTGATACATTCAACAATGTTCTGATACAATCTAGCATAAAGTGATGTAAGAAGAAAATTCAAGCTCTGAAGCTGTCCCAATGGAAGCAAGAATCAGAAGCTGTGAATGTTCTGAAGATCTAAAGAAATTCAATGTTCTGAAGCTGTCCTATGGAAGCAGAAATCAGAAGTCATGAATGTTCTGAAGATCAAGCACTGTGAACGTCTCTACTGAAATACTCAGGGAAGTCTTTTATTATTAAAATTCTTCTTGTATTAATTTCAGGGGGAGATTGTTAATCTCAGGGGGAGACATATTCACATGCTTATGCTATAGCTGTGTAAATTGTCTTTAGCCGTCTGCACTTTCTGATCGCAAATTCATATCATTTATATATGTTTTTGTCATCATCAAAAAGGGGGAGATTGTTAGAACAAGATTTGTTCTGATCAATATTCTTAGTTTTGATGATAACAAGGATATGAATTTTGTGTGAGTTAATGTGGTACTCTAATACATTGCAATTTCCTTTTCAGGAAATATATAAAGAGTATGCACAAATCAGCGCACAAAAGCTTTGTCTCAGAAGGTTCAGCATGCAACATCAGAACATGGTCTGGCAAGACATCAGAAGATGGTCAAAGCAGAATCAGAACATGGGTCTATGGAAGCATCAGAAGAACTTGAGATCAGAAGCAGAAGCACTGAAGTTCTCATGGTATCACGCTCAGAAGCACTTCAAGGTCAGAAGACAAGAAGATGCTATGCACCAAGCTGTTTGACTCTGATGATATTCAAACATTGTATACACAAACATCAGATCAGAAGAAAGTACAGGTGGCAGGCTACGCTGACTGACAAAAGGAACGTTGGAAGCAATTAAAGGCAACGTCAGTAGACACAGCGTGAACAAGGCTCGAGGTAGTTGACAAAAGCGTGAAACATTAAATGCAATGCTGTACGGAACACGCAAAGCATTAAATGCTCCCAACGGTCATCTTCTCAAGTGCCTATAAATATGAAGTTCCGATGAGAAGCAAGGTTATGAACTCTGAACGAATTCTGAATGAACCTATTCTGAAAAACTTGCTGAAACGCTGTTCAACTCAAAGCTCAGAAACTTCATCTTCATCAAAGCTCACTACATTGCTGTTGTAATATATTAGTGAGATTAAGCTTAAACGTTAAGAGAAATATCACTGTTGTGATTATAGCTTTTCAGAAGCATTTGTAATACTCTTAGAATTGATTACATTAATTTGTAAGTAACTAGAGTGATCAAGTGTTGATCAGGATACTCTAGGAAGTCTTAGCTTGTGTCTAAGCAGTTGTAACTAGAGTGATCACGTGGTGGTCAGGATACTCTAGAAAAGTCTTAGCTTGTGTCTAAGCATTTGTTCCTAGAGTGATCAGGTTGTGATCAGGATACTCTAGAAGACTTAGTCGCGGACTAAGTGGAAAGCCATTGTAATCTGTTGCGATTAGTGGATTAAATCCTCAGGTGAGGTAATTCACTCCGTGGGGGTGGACTGGAGTAGTTTGGTTAACAACGAACCAGGATAAAAATAACTGTGCAAATTGTTTTTATCGTTCAAGTTTTTAGACTACACTTATTCAAACCCCCCCTTTCTAAGTGTTTTTCTATCCTTCAAATAGGTTTAATGAAATTAAGTTAAGATAAGGATTAGGTTTATTAGAATAGAAAAAGTCTTGGAAAATTGGTCATGGGAAGTCGTAGAGAAGAGAGAAAAGAGGAGAAAAACTCATTCCCGTTTTTCTTGCAGAAGTCTCACTAAATCAAATATTCCCGATTCGTTAACCGTTGGATCGTTGCAAACTTTTGTGGGTAAGTTCGCAACACCTATATCTAACTTTTGACTGTTGGGATCTTCAAAATAAGGTCTGAGTTGGGAGATATCATCATCACACTGTAGCTGCATATTTGGAAAAAAAAATTCAGCTTTTGATTCTGATTAAAAGAGGCAAGGATTAGAAGGCTTCGATCTGTAGAATTATAGAGTATTCTCCAATCCAAGGTAAGGGTGGGGTTCTTGCTCTCTAAACGGGGATATGATGGACCGTATGTGGGGTTGGGTTAAAATTTTATCGTCGTGTTTGGTATTATTTGGTGTTCGCTATTTTGTGATTTTCTGGAAAATTATATATGCTGTTATTGAGTGTGGAATATTGATTAATGGTGTTGATTTGTGATGTGGTGATATTGAGTTGTAGGCCTATGGCCAGTGTGATGCAATGTTATGATTTGGCGATAACTGCGAAATGCAGGAAATAAAGCGACGTTAAGTTACCCTAATGATCGGTAACATTTGTGATATAAGCGTATGCCTCGCGACGTTGTTTTGTGATGTTTGTGATTTGTTGCATTTCATTAGTGTCTCATAATTTGCATGTTTTAGCGATGGCCTGGATTGGCAAACAGCGACGAAGGCTTATGCCTGTTTTGATGCCTCTATTTATTGGAAATTGGCGATGGGGGCTGAAGCCCTGGGTACCACATGCATGTGCATTTGTTAGAGTCACATTTCATTTGTGTGATTATGAGTTTATCTGTTGTGATGTGTGAGCTTATGTGAATTATTGTGAAATCTGAATATGAATTTATGTGAGATATGGTGACGTGTGTTGTTTTGATTTAAATAGAGAAGTAAACTATACGGTATTGATTATACCGCAAAGTGATGATTATTATGACTTAAACCGTATATATATATATTGTTTATCATCATCTTGTTTATATTGTTTGATATCTCACCCCTTTTATTTGTTTTGCCGTTACCTTTAAACTGGTAACGTGCATGTGATAGTCTTGAGGAAGATTTAGACGATGTGAGTCGAGTCGATGGTCGCTCTGATACGTAGCACTCGGGGGGATAAGTGCGTGTTTTAATTATTTGTTACTTGCTGAATTTTTAGTGATGTTTTATTGTTGAATTGTAGCTTAAAGCTATTTTGCGAAGATGTTATGATTATATTGAAAATTGTGAAGTTTTGTGATTTCCGCTACGAGATAAAATAATTATTTTGATAAAGTAATTTTTTAGGATTAATTTTAAATTCCCGTGCTATGTATCTATATGAAGGCAGATATGTCGAGAGTGTTTTTGAAATAACGAATATGTGATACCTCAAATGAAATTGTTTGAAATTTATACTCTGATTTTATTATATTTTTCGGGTAGAAATTGGGGTGTTACAGAATTGATTAAAATAATTAAATCGAGTAATCAAAATAATCGGAGTAATCAAAAAATATTTTAATCTTAATCATAACTTTAACCCTAACCTAATTTACATCCTAACCTAATTTAAACAAATCAATTAACTTAAAGATATTTAATTATAACTTAATCTAAATGTTTAAATAATAATGATCATAAAATAAAAATAAAAAAATGTATAGAACATGGGTATTAGATCCAGTGCATCAGCCCTTTGAGAGTGCATGGTGGAATAGCACGTTCTGATGTGTTAGATCTGGTGGTGGGAGGATCCGACGGTGGAGATCGAGGAGGCGCATGATGGGATCTGTAGGGAGTGTGTACAGGATCCACGAGTGACTTAGGACCAAACATTTTTGCAAAAATCATGTGTCTCCCGAAGGGTTCGAACTGACGTTTCAGAGCATGCACACTCCTTCATCTGACCAACTGTGCTGGCGTCGTTAGTTGTAATTATAATGAAACGAATAATAAAAAAACAAAAAAACACATTTGAATTGCAAGAATTTCCGCGCCCAGCCCCTTCTTCTTCGTTGCTTTTTTTTAGAAAAAAACCAGAACCTTTTAGCAACGCTTTTTTATGTGTAGCCATAGACTTGTAAACTTGAATCTAGCAAACAACAACGCATAAATAAATTCCATAGGTATAAATCGATTGAAAGTTTCCTTCCGAATCCATTGGTGGCTATGGTTTGGGCTGATTCTCCCTAATTAAAGAGACCCCAATTTGAAGCTCTAAAAACCTAACAATGGTGGATCCTTCAAACTGTAACCAAAATCAAATTAATTGTCCAGTAAGCTTGCAATCGTTAATCTAAACACAAATATATATTCAAAAATTGTTTAGAATGCATGTAATGATAAAATCGGACTTGAAACATATGTGACAAACCGTGGCCCCTTGTTGATGATTCACGATGCGGCGTGGACTGGGAGTAACTGGAAAAGTTTCAGGAATGTCCAAGGAATGTATTTGAATCACCAAAACTAATTGAATCGCCTTGCAACAATGAAATCAATTTCACTTTATCTTGGATTTTTAGGATTCGGCCATGGCTCTTGGAGGCCAGAATTTTTCCCCAAAAATGCCTTCTTCGTGGCTGCCTCTCCTCTTTATATATGTGGGATCATTTAGGTCAAATAAACTTGCAAACAATGCAACTCAATCTTGGTTTTTGATGATGGAGGATTTGATTGAAAATTAGTCTTAAAATCTTTTCTAAATTGGCTCAAACTCCATCCAATATTTCCACTTATGGTGTGCACGACTTTGGACACTCAATATGACTTGAATATTGATTGAATATGATTGAAATATGGATTTGAATCACATCTTTGATTTTCCCTTGATTTATTTGATTTTTATTATGTTTTAAATGAATAAAAATTCACAAAAATTATAATAAAATTAACTAAATCGTGGGATTGTTTTTGGGGCTTCTTGGATACTTGAGGAACAAGTTTGGGTCATAAAAGTTGGGCCCTTTTTGCAAGAAAATCCATTTTGAACTTGATTTACTTCACGTTTTCCGTCCAAAATCGACCGACTTTGACAAGGCATATCTCCCTCAATTTTTAAGATATGAGGGAGTTCTAGGACTTTTTGTAAACCTCAAGATGTCCTCTACGAGACACTTTGGAACATATTTTTTATTTGGAGATTTTATCTTGATGATATGCCCTTTGACAAAAAACTGCTTTTGATTGATGTTTGAAAATGACCTGTAATCTTTTGTATCATATCTCCCAAATGAGGCATTTTTGGCCTTGGCTTGTGAGAGGCAAAGTTGTAGAGGATCCAATTTCCTTCAAAATAGGCTTTGAGTGAGAAATTTATGATGTTCCATCTGAAAGTTATGACCGGTCAAAGTTGAGTTGACTTTCTCCTATATAAAACCCTAATTTGAACCTTTTGAATTCGTTCATTTCTAAGTTTTTATTAATGGATCATGATCAACCTTTGATCAAATGATGGATATAATCTCAAGTACTTGATGTTTGACCAAAAGTCAGGAGTTTTGACTGTACTTTGACCGTAGTTGACTTTTAGATCAACATAATCGACTGTGGGTCATCTGAGCCATTGAGTGAGCAATCCTTGGAATTGAAGCTTGACTTTTGACATGGAGATGCTTTGAAACATATGAGACACCTTGAGATCCATTTGAGGCCTTAGAGATTCAACCTTTTTGATAAAGTGCAAACTCTAATTTAGGAGGCCCTCGATTAGGAGAATATCGCTTGAATAAAGCCTTGAACCTTGAGTTATTGAAGATGAAATGAGGAACCTTTAATTGAATATAAGAGGGAAAATTTTGGGGTATGACAGCTGCCCCTGTTCAATCTTCTTAAACCTGGAGAGTCAGATAGGCACGTCTGCCTATCGTGGTCTAAAGGTAGAAGACGATTGAACACTGAAATGCCCTGAAATTTGCACTTGTTGGGAAGGATGTTCCGTTGGAGATGGGCGTTAAGATGCCATCCAAGGTAAATACCCCTCTTTTTCTTGGATGTGAAGCATATGCTTTTGAAAGGAACCACTGTGTTTTGGTTGTAGCATAGCCTAAAAAGGCAACATGAATTTTATGCAATGTTATGATGCATGTATGATGCGGTGAGCTTCTCAAAATAAATGAGAGTGATGTATGTATATGCATTATGTATGAATGAGGTATGTTAATTGAATGATGCATGATTGTTAGTTATGTTAGTTGAAGTATGTTAGTAAATTTGGAAAGGATAAAACCTTGTTTGTTGGTGAAATTTTGAAGAATATCATTGCCGAGGGACTAACGTGATAAACCCAATTGATGAACCCTTTGAAAAACCTTGTGATCAGGGAAAATAAATCCCTATTTGCTGCCGGAGATGATATTAATTAGTGAAAATATTTGAAGGAGATTGCTGCCAAGGGACTAACGTGATAAATGTTGTGTAGAAGATAATTAACTTGCTATAGTGCTAGCAAGCTTTTGCAGTTTGTAGGTAACCCACTTACTATAATTCTAGTAAGTCGTCGCGGTCGGTATACCCACTCACCATCGTAGTTTGAGTAAGCCTGTCGCAGATGGTAGGTCTTACTTACTATAGTTCTAGTAAGTCGTCGCGGTTGGCCGTACCTACTTACTATCGTAGTTTCAGCAAGTTTGTCGTAGATGGCGTGGCCCACTTACTATAGATCTAGTAAGTCGTCGCAGTTAGCCATACCTACTTGCTATCGTAGTTAGAGTAAGATTATCGTAGATGGTATGACCCACTTACTATAGTTCTAGTAAGTCATCGCAGCTAGTCATACCTGCTTACTATCGTAGCTGGAGTGAGTTTATCGTAGATGGTATGACCCACTTACTATCGTTCTAGTAAGTCGTCGCAGTTAGTCATACCTACTCACTATCGTAGTTTCAGCAAGTTTATCGTAGATGGTGTGGCCCACTTACTATAGCTCTAGTAAGTCGTCGCAGTTAGCCATACCAACTTGCTATCGTAGTTGGAGTAAGCTTATCGTAGATGGTATGACCCACTTACTATAGTACTAGTAAGTCGTCGCAGCTAGTCATACCTGCTTACTATCGTAGTTTTGATTAATCCCCAAAAGGATCACTTGCTATAGCTCCAACAAGCTGACCTGCACCAATGGGATCCACTTGCCCTGATTCAGACAAGTTTACCTGCATAGAAGATTGTTTGCCTGTATGAAAAAGATTCACTTGTTTGGAAACTCACGACTCGAGGGTCGGAAAAGATAGTATGTCAAATGTTTTACGACTCGCGGGTCGGAGACAATAGCATGTCAAATATTTTACGACTCGTGGGTCGGAGAACACACTTATTACAACTGAGGGTTGGAACAGTTTTTTTTTTTGGAGTATGAGAATGCGCTAGATGATATGTATATGCTAATGCTAATGCGTATGTATATGTTTTATGAGAGAAATGAACAGCAAGGTTGCTATCATCGGTAAGGTTACCAGGATACATCATTCAGGTGATTTAGAATAAGCCAACAGTAAGGTTACTGGCATCGGTAAGGTTACCGGGAAGCAAGTGGACAATGTGTTTAGCACCAGAGTAATGACTTGGATGTTTTGATGTATGGTATAATGCTTATGCTCATGCATATGTTGATTGATGTAACGAGTAGAGGTACAAGGAAGCTATCCATAACACTAACACACTTCTATAACACCTCTAAGCAAGGATTCGATCACCATTTTCAGAGGTAGAAACTCAAACTTTGAACTCATAGATAGAGATACCATTTTCAATAAAACTTGATACCAATTTGTTCAACATAATGTAGTGAATGATAGCCCTAAGTCTTTAGGGATGGATTATACATATTCATCACTTAATTTTAGTATGAAATTTTAGGGTTCTTCGTGTTTTCTTATAAATTCAAGAGCGAAAGTTTAAATAAATTGTTGAATGATACATGGTTAGAATCGTGAGGAAAAACTGAACATTATTCATGTTTTAATTTTTGAAAAAGATTTCATTTGGGTGATGTTGATTTTCTAAAAAACTGTTTGAACGTGAGGTAGAAGATGAAGTGGGATACTGATTTTTAAAACATATTTTATTTTATCTTAATTGATAGGCATTTACTTAATGACTACATCGTATGGCTCAGTGGCAAAAGTGTGTGTTTTAAGGCGTTTGTATGTTAGGGCGTGGGTTCGATCCACCCCTTTTGCTCTTTTGTGGCATTATTTTACATTTTTACCATTTACTACTTGTTTTCAAATATTATGGTTTATTTAGGCCTTATGATCAACACAGGCGCTTGGCCCAGTGGTTAAGGTTTTGAGCTGTAAGTGTGAGGGCATGAGTTCAACGCTCACCAAGTACAAACCTATTTTTTAGCACTATTTTATATCATTTTTTTCTCAACTTTCATAAATCATTAAAAATAGAAAAATTATTTATTTTGATTTGATTTTTTTTATGTTACTTATTTAACTTGTTTATTTTGATAATATATTTTAAAATCCCAAAATTATTATTTATTTTATCATTTAAAAATTAAAAACAAAAACAAGTCTTTTATGTTTTAAAACCTTAACAAATCATTTCCTTTTGATATTTTCACCAAGTAAACTCTTGTATATTTTTATGTGAATTATTTTAGGGTTATGGTACTTTAATCATTTAAAATAAATTAGGTTTAGGTGTGGTTCTAAAACCATAGTCTTCAAAACCCTAATTTGAACCTTTGATATTTAGCATCCTCATGTTGATATAACTTGTTGCTTGGATCTCTCTCCTTGCTTGTGTATTTGTATATACTTGTTGATATTTTTATCCTTGTACACTTGTACTTTATTCATTGTATTATCATTGTATATACATTGTCTACTAACCCACATGCATGAGATATTTATCCATCCATCATATATCATCTTCATTCATACATGAAATGATCCCAAAGGTGCATATATCCTTTTACTTATTACCATTTAAGTTTACATTGATCTCTTTGTTACTCACTTATTTACTTCTATGACACATGTTATCACACACACACACACACACACACTTGAGATACCCATGATTTCTTGCTTAAGTTGTTGCCTAAATTCCAAAGGAATGGGAATGGTATTGACTAAAATTGTCAAGGTACACAATTTCTCCCAAATATCTTTTACTTTGTGCTTAGTATTGTTAAAGCTTTTCACTCCACTTGTTTTGAAAATGGTTTTGTATTGTTAAAGCTCAACCTTTTTAAATCAACTCTCGGTTTTATATTGTTAAAGCTCAACCAACTTCTTTTAATCCTGGTCTTGTATTGGTAAAGCTTGGCTCTTTTATTAAAACTTTTTAAGTATTGTTAAAGCTTAACATTTTAAAAACCCGTTGAGTATTGTTAAAGCTCAACACCCAAAATGATTTTGGACACTTGGCTCTTTTATTTTCCTTTTAAGAGGAAATACAAAGGCTTTGACTTCAATATTGCACTTAAGGGGTATGTAGGCCTAAGATGCGATGTCTTATCGAGCTCACTTTTAAATACTTCTTTTCTCATTCTCCCACTCTATTTAAACCAAAACTCATAAAAATAAAAATTGTTTTAATAACAACAACGATAATAATAACATTTTCAAAGAGGTTTCTATGGAGTACCATAGATGTGAGGGGTGCTTAAAACCTTCCCCTTGCATAACAAACCTCCCTTACCCAAATCTCTGATAAGTTTACCAGTTTTAATTTTAAAAACTTATGTGGGTTTTATTCGCTCTTTCTCCCATTTCCTTTGGAGACAATAAAGTGCGGTGGCGACTTTGTTTAAAAATTATGAGCTAAGTCAATTCAATAACTGGACAGGTCTCCACCGAGGTCATCGCTCCTCAGGTCCTTCTAGTACACTCCTTAGGATGCAAAACCTAAGAGCTTCACATGTTTAAGGTTTACTTCCTCTGAGCAACAAGCTAGATCTGACTTATAAAAATCCATTTGGAGTTCCTATGCCAAGTGTGTACTCATTCAAATAGGGCACGTACGAGAAATTTCCAATGGTAACTTCCATCATAAAAGAATATTCTTTTTCCTAACCACAGTCACATAGTACGGTCAACCCATCGAAACTTTAGATAGCCACTAGTTCAATTTACCTAAGTACACAACTAGCAGGGAACATGGATTATTATACTCTGCATATTTATCCATTCAGATGTCGCCTAGCATAATTTTATGACTCACGCATATCAGAATAACAAGGAGATGCAACAGATCCTTCCACCAAAATAAGTACACAAGATTTCCCCAATCGGGGATTTCCACTTCCACTCGTTCTATCAATCCTTTACTAGATAACTACTCACATATTATGGTACACTAGAACGAGTCGAAATGTAGTGCCTTATCCATCCAAGTACTGCCTAGGCCAGAGTAATTAAAAAGACCTAATATCTCTGTCCAAACTCCCAAAAGTCTTCCATGGAACCGGTTCTCTATCCATGTCTCCTACTGGAACCATGATCGAGTATCGAATTCCTAACGGCTTCAAGCTCAGATTCATCACGGAATTCCCGTACACCATTTATTCACAGGTGCTTCATGGATCTCCTTCACTGCTATCGGGATCTAGAGAAAGTTTGCATCATCCAAATCGAAATCTTGGAACTTCAAATCATCTTAGACCTTACCATGATAGTTTGTTTTCTAACTATTCGATGTCAATTTCTCCACTAACGCGTAATATCTCCAACATTCTCCCAACATAACCGACTATGACCACTTCAGCTCGAGTTGCTTCGAATCTTGCACATCCTCGCAGTGGCTTCACTGTGATCCTATCCATCACATATGCAGTCACTGAGGTGATCAATCTCAACAACTGAATACTATGATCTTAAAAATAAGGCTAGCAACACACACATACGAGGGAGAATAATATTGCTAACGATGTTTCATGACAAGGACAAGAATCGACCTGCTCTGATACCAACCGTAACACCTCATACATATACGTCTAGACTAATATGTAGGGATGCTATAAATGGTACAACAAACAAACATAAGCGAAAAAAGACAAGAAATAAAATTCCCTTACAAATCAACTATAAGCATAAAGTGTATACAATAATCTTGTCTAAAATATTGCACATCAGAAAGATAACGTCTGTCGAGGTCTTCCTTCCATTTGCTCGTCCATAATATTCAAAGCTATCCATCAAAATAATCTTTTACTTCTAACCTGTTAGTGAAAAAAAACAAGATAATGCCATTATCATAATGGGGGTGAGATTACTAAATCTCAATTACTTCCTTTATCTTATGGGTTCTCTCGGTTCTTCAAGGATCATGCAATCAAAATGGATCCGACGTGGATCCTGAATTTTCGTCATGACCAGGTACAAACAAACAACAAGGATACAATCCACAATTGAAGTCCCCTGACTAACCACTGTGAGCGACAAATAAACATGAGTACCAGATTCCTCTAGAATAGTTCTTTTGGGTTTACCTCCCCGCCTTCCTTCGGGTGCTACCCTCAAGGACGGGTCTTTCGATGTTACTTTCCTTTCTGCTACTGGAAATTATCCTCAAGTCACACAAACAAGTATGCAGACCCGTACCTGTGTACAAGGAGTCCAAAGTGTTAGCTCTGTATTTTATGACTGGCAGATTTTTGTAAAAAAAAAATATTGATAGAAAAGTTAGGACATATTTGCTATTGAATAGGTACAGATGATGTTGTGGTGTCATTTTCTTTACCTCTGTCATACCCCAATTTTTGACCCTAAGATCATACATCAATTGCATTCAATCATCAATCAAGAGCACCATTGTGAAGCTTGATCTTTGATACTGTGATTATCTCTGAGGGGAATTATCAAGCATTTATAACCTTTTATTTGTTTATACTAACCAAAAAAATTAAAAATATATGTTTTGTCTCTTTTGTTTATATTTTACAGGTGAAAGATCGGGCAAAAATCAAAATAGTGCAAAAAAACAATTTTTGAAAATTTGAAGGTGGAAATCGATTTACCCCTGTGGGAAATCGATTTCCTGTGCGCAAAATTCAAAAAAATATAAGAGGGAAGCTTGACATCATTTTGGCACCTTTTTATTTGATCATTTTATCAATTTTCCACCTCATCAAAATTAACTCATTCATTAAACCCTCTTTAACCCCATTTTACCACTTTTTACCATTTAATTGCCACTTTAATCACCAATTAAACACAAGTTAATCACCAAACACAAAAAGACCAATTTGCCACTACTCTTGCTCCAACTCTATAAATAGAGCCCTCTACTCTCTCATTTCTCAAGCTTGGAGAGCCAAAAAATTGCTTGCAAATTCATTTCTCACCCTTTCCAAAACCCTCACCCAAAGTTCATTTTCATCAGATTAGTAAGGTTCACATTGAATCTTGCTAATTTTGAACTAAGCCTCCTACATTTCACTCTTTTCTTTGATTGTTCATCTCCATACTTGAAGGATCTACACTTTGTGCTTGTTCTTGAAGCTACTTCAACACTTTAATTCAAGAATTGGTAAATTTCTCAATTCTAAGATGTAGATCTTTGTTGCTTGTGTTCAATGCATCTTTGATGCTATATTGGTGCTATTTGATGGTGATTTGATGGAAAATTCGTGCTCCTATGGATATGTGATCATAAGGTGTTTGTATGTTTGCCTAAATCAAGTTTCAAAGTTCATAATGCTGTTTTTTTGAAAACTGTGCGCAGGAAATCGATTTCCTACAGAGGGAAATCGATTTCCACTCTGTTTTTTGCGCCCAAAACTGAACTCTGCACTCAAGAAATCGATTTCCTACAGAGGTAAATCGATTTCCAGTACGGCAGAATGTGTTTTTTGCCTTTTTTATGCTTGTTCTGGCTTCCTACTTCCTCCACTTCATTAATATCATTGGATCTAGGATGTTGATAGGTTTGAAATGACCTAATCCATAATATTAGATGAATGATATTAATGATAGTGTGAGTTGATTATCTTTTTGTGAATTTTATTCTTCTTCCTCCATTTCATTAATATCATTGGATCTAGGATGTTGATAGGTTTGAAAGAACCAAATCCATAATATTAGATGAATGATATTAATGATAGTGTGAGTTGATTATCTTTATGCATTTTATCTTCTCCTTCTCCTTTTTTTTCTTTTGATCGATGAAAGTCTTAATACTTTGAGAATTCTTATGGATTCTTAGTAAAGACTAGATCGTTACCTATTTTCTTTTTGTGCGGTATTGCTTTTGGAAGGCGATCTACATATCGTTCTTCTCGCATGCATTAGCACATAAAGTTTTGACCGGCCTCGTTGTAGGGTGATTTCTACATAAATCACTTGGCGATCTGCTTAACAAAGCGCAATATTTCGTGTCCCGAATAAAAAAGATCAAATATGGAAGAGAATTGTGGAGGTTTTTATCGTGTAGTCGCTATGATTCTATCAAGCTTCTGATAAACCCCATTGAATTTAAATCCGAGTACATCATTCACTCACCATAGATCTTCCTACTAACTTTGATAACATACTTGACAAGTTTCAAGATGGTTATCTTTAACACTTAACAACTAACTTTAATTTCCGCACTTTTATATTACCGCTCTTTATATTTCTCGCTTTATCGCTTCACTTTATCATTTCATCATATTTACTTTCCGTCATTTTCTCTTTGTCCACTTGGACATATGTTTATGCTTCTGTTATTTTTCTTTTGTCCACTTGGACCATACTTTATTTTTTTCGCTAAAACACTAATAAATAACCAAAATCTAAAAAATACATAAGGCTCTCTTTGGACTATCAGTTACTATCCCTAGCGCTTTGGAGATTCGGACTTATGGACCTAGTACCTATGGACTCATTCTATTACTATCCTGTGATTGTTCTGTATGTCTGGCATTGTTCTGTTGTATGTTTATGTGTGCAGGTATTTCCTTGAAAGCCCTTGATGGTTAATTCCAAGGCATTGATATAAGGATTTTACCCAAAAACAGCCGTTACTCTGCCCAATTTTCGTCAGAATCTTAATATGCTTAATGAAAAATGGTGCTAAGACAATAAGTTCATTTGGATCCCCAAGTGTTAATGTGTTGGTATTGAGAAATCCAAAGGATGGGAAAACTACCTTGGCTCTTAATGTCATGTGTTGGCTTCTTATTCGGTTAGACTGTTTCTTTCCTTAGCTTTTATTTTATGCATTAGGTTAGCCTCTTCATCTCCTCCCATTCTTAAATTTTCAAAATCTTCTCCCTTTTTCCAAAATATTCTTATGTTTGCAAATCTTTTCAAAACTTTTTTTCTTAAAATATCTTTCGCCCTTAGTGGCTTTTCTTCAAAAGTTTAGACACCGTTAATTGTCGAAACGAGTGGTTATACCCCACGATTTTGAAATTGATTGATAATAACGAGATCTTTTCCGCGTGAGAGAGCTAGTGGCATACTCGTTGATTTTATCCGAGTTGGCGCCCTTCTTTCATTTGCGATGCAAAGAACTTGTTTGTTCTCATGCTCAAGATCAATGGCTGAGTATTTCTCTCTAACGACAACAAAGTGTTTATTCGTTTTAAAAAACGTTTTTCCCAAAAGCGGAACTACATTAGCTCTGACTTCTCCATTGCACCGAGGAGGTATGTAGGCCCAAAGCTTAACGCTTTGCCGAGCTTATTTTGAAAATAAAACAAACCGTTTTTTAGCACACACACAACACAAATTTTCAAAAAGGTTCCTGTGGAGTACCACGGATATGAGGGGTGCTTTAAACCTTCCCCTCATATAATCAACACCCGAACCTGAGTTCTCTTCCTTGTTTTAAAAAAAAAACAAAACTTTGGGTTTTTCGTTCTTTTCCCTTTTCCTTTGAAAAAATAAAGCGCGGTGGCGATTTCAAAACGGAATATTGATTCGAGTCAATCCCATGGCTTCGATGTCAGATTTTCCCCGCTACAGAAAAATGGCGACTTCACTGGGGATCCAGTTTTTTAAGTGTGTTAAGCCTATTTTTGTTTATCTGTGTGTTTATCTGTATATATTGCTGTGTGCTTTGTTTGTTATTTTCTTTTTTTTTCTTTTTGGTGCTCGATGGTTCCTCTGTGATGAGATAAAGTTCTAACCCGAACTTTGGTGAGTAACTTGAGATAGGAGGTGGTAAGACCAATAGTCGCATGTCAGGAGCAATCCTTACCATGAGCGTCATATGGTGGAACCCCAGTCAGTGGAGGCCTCATGGAAGGTACTAGAGGTTGTTACGAACCATCGTGATAACGCTATTACTTTCAATAGTGAGTGTCCGTAGAAGCTGAATGGCCTAGAACCCTTTTAACCAATCTAAGCCTTTTTAGGATGTAGTGCAGAAACAAGATCAAGTACCAATTTGAGCTTGTTGTCATGCGATACTACGCTTAGACGAGGTCTTTTTAGGCATATTATTGGCGCCCATGAGCAATTGTGCGTGCCGGTAATATCCGATAGAAGATTGAAAACTCTGGGAACCTTTGTAGAACCCGACTGGCAGGTACAAAATTCCCTAGATCACTCCTTGTGGGATGGGTAGACCCATGGTTCCGTGCTCGTGACGTCGAACCTTTGAACCTGGACTGTTTGATCTTTGTGTGATTTGATGTGATCTCTTGTGCTCTTGATTGTGATTGATGCATAAACCATGCATTCATGCATTCATAGAAATGACATTCACAAATGGTTTTCAAGGAACTTAGAGACATTTTTTGTAAACATAACAGGTACCATGGATCAAAAGAGAAGCATCAAGAAGTACACTTTCAGAAATTCAAGTGCAAAAGAATTGAAAGAGCTAGCAACTTTGGTTCCTAATCTTGACAACTTCAAAAGCCGTTATGGGAAATTGATCTCTATCTTGAAGACTAAAGTGGAAAAAGGAATTCTTGAGACTCTTGTGCAGTTTTATGACCCGGTTTATCATTGTTTCACCTTTCCTGATTATCAGCTTATGCCTACTTTGGAGGAGTATTCTTATTGGATTGGTTTGCCCGTTACGGATGACATATCGTTTAGTGGTTTGGAGAAAGAGCCTCAGGTTGATGAGATAGCAGAACTCCTTCATTTAAAAATATCAGATGTAAAAGCAAACATGACCAAAAAAGGAGGAATTTGGGGGTTGACTTCTAAGTTCTTGATTGGAAAGGCTTCTATGTTGGCTAGTAAAGGGAGTATGATTGCTTTTGAGACATTTCTGGCCTTGCTCATCTATGGTTTGATACTCTTTGCCAACATTGACAACTTTGTCGATGTTAATGCTATTCGGATCTTCATGATTGGGAATCCTGTGCCTACTTTGCTTGGGGATACTTATCATTCCATTCACCATAGGAATGATAAGAAAGGTGGACTTATCAATTGTTGTACTCCTTTGCTCTATAAGTGGTTTATTTCGCACTTACCTCAAGCTAAGAGCTTCCTGAACAATCCTGATGGTCTCTCTTGGTCCCAGAAGATCATGCCTCTTACTAATGGGAATATCCATTGGTACAATCCTGCTTATGACATTGGTGAGATTATTGATAGTTGTGGAGAATTCCCTAATGTACCTCTTCTTGGTATACAAGGAGGGATTACCTACAACCCCATTCTTGCAAGGCGTCAATTTTGCTATCCTATGAAGGAACGACCCGCTAGTATTCTTGTGTCAGGAATCTTTTATCTTAATCAAGATGGAAATTCGGATATGAGAAATCGGTTTGTGCGTGCTTGGCACCATGTTGATAGGAAGAGACATTTGGGAACAAAACAATGTGTTGCTCTCAAAGACTACACTGATTGGGTTCAAGCTAGAGCTCATACTTTTCAGATGCCTTATTTACTCGAGGAGCCTTCTCTACTCGTTACTCCGCCATTGTCTTCCACTACTCCTGTTGAAAGTAGTGAAGAATATCTAGAGCTCGTGGCTAAGTTGAGAGCGGAAAGAGATGCTTTGGAGTTTGAGAACAAAGAGTTGAAGACACACTTGAAAGAAAAGGATGAAATGCTTGATATCCAAGATGGTTGGTTGATGGAAAAGGAAGATCAGATTCGTCATCAAGAAAGGTTGCTTCAACAACATGGTGAAAAGCGAAAGAGACCACAAGAAGATTCAGTTGCATGGAAGGAAGTTGCTGATAAGCTGATGGTCGAGAATGCTAATTTGAAGGCCTTTTATGAAGATGAATTGGAGAAGCTCCGTAGGAAGCTGCAGAGAGGAGTTGGATCTTCATCAGAAGTGTTCCCTTCTAGTTTTTAGCTTTTTCCTTTGTTTTGTAATTTCGGATCTTTGAATCCTTTTGTATGCTTTTCCATGATTAATGAAAGAATATGGTTATGTTTTATGATGTTTTTTTTTTTGCTAATGTTTGCAATTAATGTCTTGAAAGTTCCTTGAAAACCAAAATAAAAACATTTGCATTGCATTTCATGCATCATTCTACATTTTGGTCCTGCTTCCGAAAGTATTCCCGAGGTCTTATTCAGTGTTCTTCATACAGAATCAAGCTGTCTCACCGGTATAATACTCGAGCTAACTGCAAGAAGAAGATGGAGGGTCTTGAACAAGAGAATCGCGAGCTACGTGAAGAGGTTGTTACTTTGAGATCTGGTGTGGATCGTCTCACTGCTCTGGTTGAGACATTGATGGCTGCTCAGAATCAGAATCAGAATCAAGTTCCTCCTCCCAATGCCCAAGCTCAGGGTCAGACCACTGTGATTTCTGAAATTGCTGCCACAACCATTCCTGCTATTCCTGTTGGTGCTACTCAGCAACGTATGCCTAATGGATACCCCTGGGGCATGCCTGAAGGTTAGTTGTCTGTTCCCGAGATGACTCGTCCGTTGACTCCTGTTATGGTCAACACCTCTCCTATTGTTCATACTGGTCCTTTTGTCCCATAGCCCATTTATGATGCTGCTCCATGTGAAATTCATGACAGAATGGATGGTTTCCAAGATCAGTTTGAAGAACTGCAGAAAGAGATGAAAGCCTTGCGTGGGAAAGAACTATTTGGAAAGAATGTGCATGATCTTTGCCTTGTTCCCAATGTGAAAGTACCTGCTAAGTTCAAGCTGCCTGAATTTGAGAAGTACAAAGGAAATTCCTGTCCTCAGGCACACCTGGTGATGTATATAAGGAAGATGTCCACTCACACTGATGATCAACGTCTGTTGATTCACTATTTCCAAGACAGTCTGACTGGAGCTGCTTCTAAGTGGTATATGGGCCTTGATAGCACCCATATCCGCACTTTTAATGACTTAGCTGAAGCGTTTGTGAAGCAATACGAGTATAATGTGGACATGGCTCCTGATAGGGATCAATTGCGAGCTATGATGCAGAAAGAGAAAGAATCCTTCAAGGAATATGCTCAAAGATGGCGTGAGGTTGCCGCCCAAGTGATTCCTCCGATGGAAGAAAAAGAGATGACTAAGATTTTTCTGAAGACTCTTGGTCCGTTTTATTATGAGAAGATGATTGCTAGTGCTCCTGTAGACTTCACCGAAATGGTGGGTATGGGTGTCAGATTGGAAGAAGCTGTGCGAGAAGGTCGTTTGGTTCGAAATGACAATTCATCTAGTGGTGCAAAGAAGTATGGTTCTTCATTCCAGAAGAAGAAAGAATCAGATGCCAATGCTGTTTCTCATGGGAGGAATAGTCGATTCAGGAATCAATCTCAACAAGTGGCGTCAGTAACTCCTGTTGTGAATTCAGTGCCTGTAGCTCCTGTTAATCAACAACCAGCAAGGCGGAATCCGTATCCTCGAGTTAATGTTGATCCTATCCCTATGACGTACACTGAATTGTATCCTGCTCTAATCCATAAGAAGTTGGTTCAACCAAGGTCACCACCTCCTGTTCCAGAGAAACTCCCTTGGTGGTACAAGGCTGATGCCACTTGTGCTTTTCATCAGAATGCTCCTGGGCATGATTTGGAAAACTGTTGGGCCCTGAAGAATGAAGTTCAAAGATTGGTCCGTTCTGGAATGCTATCTTTCCGTGATATTGGCCCAAATGTGAAGAACAATCCGTTGCCAACTCATGAAGCATCTGCTGTGAACATGGTGTATAAATGTCCTGGGAAGACTCTTCCAGAGGTGAACGCTATTGTTGAAGATGAATCAGAGCCAGAGGTGCCAACCTTTGTGACCCATTGAAAGATGATTAAGAACTGGATCACCATTGACATTCCTGAGTGTACTCATGTCTCAAAGTAATTTGCTTTTATGTTTTTCAAAATCCTTTCATTCTGCCCAAGATGAAAGTGAAGTTGTTGGGGCTGTTTTCTGTTTGTTTTAAACAGTAAAATCATCAATAAAAGTCATTTTTTTTCTGCATATAAATGCTTTTATCTTTTTGCTTTTTCTGGAAAGTGGTAACACAAAAAACCTTAAAAAATGTTTTCATTTTCCATAATTTGCACGATTACATGTTTGCATATATCTTTCCTTTTCCTGAAATAATAATCATTTGTGCAGATTAATCAATAAAACCGTTGAAAGTAATGACCCTGCGCCCTCTCCTAACTTCGAGTGTCCTGTGTATAAGGCGGAAGAAGAAAGTGATGAATGTATTCCTGATGAGATTTCCCGACTGCTTGAGCACGAGGAAGACACTATTCAGCCATATAAAGAGCCATTGGAAGTCATCAACTTGGGTTCTGAAGAAGATAAAAAGGAAGTCAAGATTGGGGCACTGCTTGGTCAAGATGTTAAGAAGAGGATGGTAGAGCTTCTTAAAGAGTATGTTGACATTTTTGCGTGGTCCTACCAAGATATGCCTGGACTGGACACAGATATTGTGGAGCATCCCTTGCCGTTGAAACCAGAATGTCCTCCTGTCAAGCAAAAGTTAAGAAGGAGTCATCCTGATATGGCAGAAAAGATTAAGAATGAGGTCTTGAAGCAGATAGATGCAGGTTTCCTTGTCACTTCTGTATATCCTCAATGGATTGCCAATATTGTGCCTGTTCCAAAGAAAGACGGAAAAGTTCGCATGTGTGTGGATTATAGAGATTTGAACAAAGCCAGTCCGAAAGATGATTTTCCTCTACCTCACATTGATATGTTGGTAGATAGCACTGCAAAGTTTGAAGTTTTCTCCTTTATGGATGGTTTTCAGGATACAATCAGATTAAGATTGCACCTGAAGACATGGAAAAGACAACCTTTATTACGCCATGGGGGACGTTCTGTTACAAAGTGATGCCTTTTGGGTTGAAGAATGCTGGTGCGACATATCAAAGGGCCATGACCACTCTTTTCCATGATATGATGCACAAAGAAATTGAGGTTTATGTGGATGACATGATTGCCAAATCCCAGTCAGAAGAGGGGCACATGGAGGATCTGTTAAAGTTGTTTCAGCGTTTGAGAAAGTATCGTCTCCGCTTGAATCCAAATAAATGCACTTTTGGTGTCCGTTCTGGAAAATTATTGGGTTTTGTTGTTAGTCAGAGAGGAATTGAAGTAGATCCTGATAAAGTCAAAGCAATTCAGGAAATGCCAGCACCAAAGACTGAAAAACAAGTGAGAGGTTTCCTCGGACGTCTGAATTATATCTCCAGGTTCATTTCCAATATGACTGCTACCTGTGAGCCGATCTTCAAGTTGTTAAAGAAAAATCAGGGATGTGTGTGGAATGAAGATTGTCAGAAAGCTTTTGACAACATCAAAGAATATCTGCTTGAACCTCCCATTTTGCTTCCTCCAGTTGAGGGAAGACCTCTGATTATGTACCTCACAGTGCTTGAAAACTCAATGGGATGTGTGTTGGGTCAGCATGACGAGTCTGGTCGAAAAGAGTATGCAATATACTACCTTAGCAAAAAGTTTACCGAGTGCGAAACAAGATACTCGCTGCTTGAGAAAACTTGCTGTGCTTTGGTGTGGGCTGCTCGCCGACTGAGACAGTATATGTTGAACCACACCACCCTATTGATTTCCAAAATGGATCCAATTAAGTATGTATTCGAGAAACCTGCATTAACTGGAAGGATTGCTCGCTGGCAAATGTTGCTATCAGAATATGATATTGAATACCGAGCTCAAAAAGCTGTGAAAGGAAGCGTGTTGGCAGAGTACCTCGCTCACCAACCAATTGATGATCGTCAATCTATCAGGATGGACTTCCCAGATGAAGATATAATGTATTTGAGATCTCAAGATTGGGATGAACCGTTGCCAGAAGAAGGGCCGGATCCCGAATCCAAATGGGGTTTGATTTTTGATGGAGCTTCTAATATTCATGGCCATGGAATTGGCGCCATTATCATCACTCCACATGGATCACATGTTCCTTTCACTGCAAGGATATGTTTTGACTGTACAAACAATATTGCTGAGTATGAAGCTTGCATCATGGGACTTGAGGAGGCCATTAATTTGAGAATTAAGATTCTTGATGTTTATGGAGATTCTGCGCTTGTGATTAATCAGATTAAAGGAGAATGGGAAACTCGTCATCCTGGTTTAATTCCTTACAAAGATTACGCCAGAAGGTTATTGACATTCTTCAACAAAGTTGAATTCCACCACATCCCTCGAGATGAGAATCAGATGGCCGATGCTTTAGCCACGTTGTCTTCCATGTACAAAGTGAATTTCCATAATGAGGAACCTCAAATTACAATCAGGCGTCTTGATAGACCTGCTCATGTATTTGCAGTTGAGGAAGCAACAGATGAAAAGCCTTGGTATTTCGATATTAAGCACTTCCTCCAGACTCAAGAGTACCCACTTGGGGCATCAAATAAAGACAAGAAAACTTTGAGGAGATTGGCTGGCAGTTTCTTCATCAATGCTGATGTCTTGTATAAAAGGAATTATGACATGGTCTTGCTCAGATGCGTGGATAGACACGAAGCAGACATGTTGATGCATGAAATTCATGAAGGTTCTTTTGGTACCCATGCCAATGGACATTCGATGGCTAAAAAGATGCTTAGAGCAGGTTACTATTGGTTGACAATGGAATCTGATTGCTACAAGTTTGTAAAGAAGTGTCACAAGTGTCAAGTGTATGCTGACAAGATTCATGTGCCTCCGACACTTCTCAATGTTATTTCCTCTCCATGGCCTTTCTCTATGTGGGGTATTGATATGATTGGCATGACTGAACCCAAGGCTTCGAATGGACATCGATTCATCCTGGTAGCAATCGATTACTTCACCAAGTGGGTAGAAGCTGCTTCATATGCTAATGTAACAAAGCAAGTTGTGGTCAGATTTATCAAGAACAACATCATCTGCAGATATGGTGTACCAAGCAAGATCATCACTGATAATGGCTCGAATCTGAACAATAGCATGATGAGAGAATTGTGTGAAAGCTTCAAGATTGAACATCACAACTCTTCGCCTTATAGGCCAAAGATGAATGGAGCTGTTGAAGCAGCAAATAAGAACATTAAGAAAATTGTACAAAAGATGGTTGTTACGTACAAGGACTGGCATGAGATGCTCCCATTTGCTTTGCATGGGTACCGTACATCTGTTCGTACTTCAACAGGGGCGACTCCCTTTTCTTTGGTTTATGGCATTGAAGCAGTGCTCCCTATTGAGGTTGAGATTCCATCATTGAGAATTTTAATGGAAACCAAGTTATCTGAGGCTGAATGGTGTCAGAGCAGGGTTGATCAATTGAACTTGATAGAAGAAAAGAGAATGACGGCTTTATGCCATGGTCAGTTATACCAGAAAAGAATGAAGAAAGCATTTGATAAGAAGGTTCGACCTCGTGTATTCAGAGAAGGCGACCTCGTGCTCAAAAGGATCTTGTCTTTCACCTCCGATTCAAGGGGCAAGTGGACTCCTAATTTTGAAGGACCATATGTTGTTAAGAAAGCCTTCTCTGGCGGTGCATTAATTCTTGCAACTATGGATGGAGAAGAGCTCCCACGTCCCGTGAATGCTGATGTAGTCAAGAAATACTTCGCCTAAATAATAAAAGAACAGCTCGCTAAGTTGAAAACCCGAAAGGGCGGCTTAGGCAAAAAAGAGCGTCTCGGTGGATTGAAAACCCGAAAGGGCGGTCCAGGCAAAAATTAGAGACATAAACAGAATAAAATACCCGGTGGACTGAAAACCCGAAAGGGCGGTCTAGGCAAAAGTTAGGGATTCATGGCAAGTAACTACATCAGACAAGACTTGATCATCAGCAGTCATCTATTTATCATGAAGAAGTTCGACACTTTTCAACGGAAGCCTTTGCTCAGGAATTCCCAGTTGAGAGAGAGGATGGGGTCATTACATTTCAATGTACCTTTTCCACAAAATTACCACTTTCCAAACTTTGTAATAATCTATGGGGTCTTGCCTTTTGCAGGCTACCATTCCATTAAAAAAGTTTGAGCCTTTATCTTTTATTGGCAATCTTATTTCTTTCATATCTCTCAAAATGTCATTTATTGTTGATAGTAATTTTTGAAACAAAGAGAAAATTGATTTCAACAAAATCCTTTTGAAAATTATAAAAGGATTTTTACTTTGATTCATGAGTGCATTACAAGGAATGGATATGTTGATGTATTCATGTGCAGAAGAACGTATTACACTCAATATACCTTTGGCCTGGTTCGAGTTTGGTTTAGAACTCAACTACGGTGTTCTCTCAGCTTCAATGTTCCCTAGTGTTGGGTAGCATATATTCTGAAGCCATCGAAAGATTGCTAGCAGTTTCTGCTTTGGTGTTCAGCTTGGGACATGCTTGATTATGTCATCTTCGTACACCATCTTTTTCTACCTTCAGTGGAACGTTGGTAGTTCACCTTCAGTGGAACGTTGGTGTATTTTGTTATCTTCATCGTCAGTGGTACGTCGATGTATATCTCTTTCTACCTTCAGTGGAACGTTGGTAGTTCACCTTCAGTGGAACGTTGGTGTATTTTGTTATCTTCATCGTCAGTGGTACGTCGATGTATTTCTTTTCAATACCTTCAGTGGAACGTTGGTAGTTCACCTTCAGTGGAACGTTGGTGTATTTTGTTATCTTCATCATCAGTGGTACGGTGGTATATTTCTTCTTCATGCCTTCAGTGGAACGTGGGTATGTGTTATCGTCAGTGGTACGGCGGTACATCTCTTCATATCATCGGTGGTACGGTGGTATATTTCTTCTTCATGCCTTCAGTGGAACGTGGGTATGTGTTATCGTCAGTGGTACGGCGGTACATCTCTTCATATCATCAGTGGTACGGTGGTATATTTCTTCTTCATGCCTTCAGTGGAACGTGGGTATGTGTTATCGTCAGTGGTACAGCGGTACGTTTCTTCATATCATCAGTGGTACGGTGGTATATTTCTTCTTCATGCCTTCAGTGGAACGTGGGTATGTGTTATCGTCAGTGGTACGGCGGTACATCTCTTCAATCATCAATGGTACGATGGTGTGATTTCTGTTAACGGAAGATTGGTATTCTAATTCAGGATGCATACTTTCTCATCCCCAGTGAAAGAGGATGTTCCCTTTTTCTCATCCCCAGTGAAAGAGGATGCTATAACCTCTCCGACGTGAAGTGTTTTCCCCAGAGAAGTTTCTTTTCCCGCCAAAGTTCCGTCTCTTCAACAAAGTCTTGCCTTCCCCAGTGGAACTTCTAAGACGTTTGTTTCCCCAGCGGAGCTATAGCAAGACATTTGTTCTCCCTAGTGGATCACTTGTTACTCTCCAGTGTTGTCATGCTTTATTATCATCACATGCATTCATTAACATTGCATTGCATCTTAGGCTCAAAAATTGTGTTTTATATATTTAAGTCTCTTCGATTTTGTCAAAACGAAGATTTCCAATCATCGTATCTCCAAATCGAAGAAACTTAAATAGGGGCATCTGTCATACCCCAATTTTTGACCCTAAGATCATACATCAATTGCATTCAATCATCAATCAAGAGCACCATTGTGAAGCTTGATCTTTGATACTGTGATTATCTCTGAGGGGAATTATCAAGCATTTATAACCTTTTATTTGTTTATACTAACCAAAAAAATCAAAAATATATGTTTTGTCTCTTTTGTTTATATTTTACAGGTGAAAGATCGGGCAAAAATCAAAACAGTGCAAGAAAACAATTTTTGAAAATTTGAAGGTGGAAATCGATTTACCCCTGTGGGAAATCGATTTCCTGTGCGCAAAATTCAAAAAAATATAAGAGAGAAGCTTGACATCATTTTGGCACCTTTTTATTTGATCATTTTATCAATTTTCCACCTCATCAAAATTAACTCATTCATTAAACCCTCTTTAACCCCATTTTACCACTTTTTACCATTTAATTGCCACTTTAATCACCAATTAAACACAAGTTAATCACCAAACACAAAAAGACCAATTTGCCACTACTCTTGCTCCAACTCTATAAATAGAGCCCTCTACTCTCTCATTTCTCAAGCTTGGAGAGCCAAAAAATTGCTTGCAAATTCATTTCTCACCCTTTCCAAAACCCTCACCCAAAGTTCATTTTCATAAGATTAGTAAGGTTCACATTGAATCTTGCTAATTTTGAACTAAGCCTCCTACATTTCACTCTTTTCTTTGATTGTTCATCTCCATACTTGAAGGATCTACACTTTGTGCTTGTTCTTGAAGCTACTTCAACACTTTAATTCAAGAATTGGTAGATTTCTCAATTCTAAGATGTAGATCTTTGTTGCTTGTGTTCAATGCATCTTTGATGCTATATTGGTGCTATTTGATGGTGATTTGATGGAAAATTCGTGCTCCTATGGATATGTGATCATAAGGTGTTTGTATGTTTGCCTAAATCAAGTTTCAAAGTTCATAATGCTGTTTTTTTGAAAACTGTGCGCAGGAAATCGATTTCCTACAGAGGGAAATCGATTTCCACTCTGTTTTTTGCGCCCAAAACTGAACTCTACACTCAGGAAATCGATTTCCTACAGAGGTAAATCGATTTCCAGTACGGCAGAATGTGTTTTTTGCCTTTTTTATGCTTGTTTTGGCTTCCTACTTCCTCCACTTCATTAATATCATTGGATCTAGGATGTTGATAGGTTTGAAATGACCTAATCCATAATATTAGATGAATGATATTAATGATAGTGTGAGTTGATTATCTTTTTGTGAATTTTATTCTTCTTCCTCCATTTCATTAATATCATTGGATCTAGGATGTTGATAGGTTTGAAAGAACCAAATCCATAATATTAGATGAATGATATTAATGATAGTGTGAGTTGATTATCTTTATGCATTTTATCTTCTCCTTCTCCTTTTTTTTCTTTTGATCGATGAAAGTCTTAATACTTTGAGAATTCTTATGGATTCTTAGTAAAGACTAGATCGTTACCTATTTTCTTTTCGTGCGGTATTGCTTTCGGAAGGCGATCTACATATCGTTCTTCTCGCATGCATTAGCACATAAAGTTTTGACCGGCCTCGTTGTAGGGTGATTTCTACATAAATCACTTGGCGATCTGCTTAACATAGCGCAATATTTCGTGTCCCGAATAAAAAAGATCAAATATGGAAGAGAATTGTATGCGGTTGATTTAAGACTTGTGGAGGTTTTTATCGTGTAGTCGCTATGATTCTATCAAGCTTCTGATAAACCCCATTGAATTTAAATCCGAGTACATCATTCACTCACCATAGATCTTCCTACTAACTTTGATAACATACTTGACAAGTTTCAAGATGGTTATCTTTAACACTTAACAACTAACTTTAATTTCCGCACTTTTATATTACCGCTCTTTATATTTCTCGCTTTATCGCTTCACTTTATCATTTCATCATATTTACTTTCCGTCATTTTCTCTTTGTCCACTTGGACATATGTTTATGCTTCTGTTATTTTTCTTTTGTCCACTTGGACCATACTTTATTTTTTTCGCTAAAACACTAATAAATAACCAAAATCTAAAAAATACATAAGGCTCTCTTTGGACTATCAGTTACTATCCCTAGCGCTTTGGAGATTCGGACTTATGGACCTAGTACCTCTGGACTCATTCTATTACTATCCTGTGATTGTTCTGTCTGTCTGGCATTGTTCTGTTGTATGTTTATGTGTGCGGGTATTTCCTTGAAAGCCCTTGATGGTTAATTCCAAGGCATTGATATAAGGATTTTACCCAAAAACAGCCGTTACTCTGCCCAATTTTCGTCAGAATCTTAATATGCTTAATGAAAAATGGTGCTAAGACAATAAGTTCATCTGGATCCCCAAGTGTTAATGTGTTGGTATTGATAAATCCAAAGGATGGGAAAACTACCTTGGCTCTTAATGTCAAGTGTTGGCTTCTTATTCGGTTAGACCGTTTCTTTCCTTAGCTTTTATTTTATGTATTAGGTTAGCCTCTTCATCTCCTCCCATTCTTAAATTTTCAAAATCTTCTCCCTTTTTCCAAAATATTCTTATGTTTGCAAATCTTTTCAAAACTTTTTTTCTTAAAAATATCTTTCGCCCTTAGTGGCTTTTCTTCAAAAGTTTAGACACCGTTAATTGTCGAAACGAGTGGTTATACCCCACGATTTTGAAATTGATTGATAATAACGAGATCTTTTCCGCGTGAGAGAGCTAGTGGCATACTCGTTGATTTTATCCGAGTTGGCGCCCTTCTTTCATTTGCGATGCAAAGAACTTGTTTGTTCTCATGCTCAAGATCAATGGCTGAGTATTTCTCTCTAACGACAACAAAGTGTTTATTCGTTTTAAAAAACGTTTTTCCCAAAAGCGGAACTACATTAGCTCTGACTTCTCCATTGCACCGAGGAGGTATGTAGGCCCAAAGCTTAACGCTTTGCCGAGCTTATTTTGAAAATAAAACAAACCGTTTTTTAGCACACACACAACACAGATTTTCAAAAAGGTTCCCGTGGAGTACCACGGATATGAGGGGTGCTTTAAACCTTCCCCTCATATAATCAACACCCGAACCTGAGTTCTCTTCCTTGTTTTAAAAAAAAAACAAAACTTTGGGTTTTTCGTTCTTTTCCCTTTTCCTTTGAAAAAATAAAGCGCGGTGGCGATTTCAAAACGGAATATTGATTCGAGTCAATCCCATGGCTTCGATGTCAGATTTTCCCCGCTACAACCTCCCCGTTTCACATGGGAGGACGTCACGCTAGACCCTTCACGCGAAATTTTGAAGGAGGAAGCGCCCGTGGGGGGATAAATTTTGTTTCAGTTCTTCCTACAATATCACACGAACTTTTTAATTATCCTAACGAGTAGGAAAGGGGAAAGCGATCTCAAATAAACCCTAGGAGTTTGCTAAGTGTGGGGATTCACCTAGACTAGAAATTCTAGAGTCTGGGGGGTCGGTTATACATAGGGAAGAGTTTAAGCACCCTACATATTTGTAATACTCTACGGGAACCTTCTCTGTGTCATTGTGATTGTGTTTGCTTCTAATTGATTGGGAAACTTTCTCCTTTGTGTTAGGAGAAGGAATTGAATTGAATTAAAAGAAAGACAGACTGATAGACTATTTTTGGTATTTTATTAGCTCGCTGAGATTCCTTGTGAACCTCATGCCTACATATCCCTAATAGAAGTCAGAGCTTAATGTAGTTCGGGGAACTAATTAGGGAATTGAATTATTTTTGGTGCCTTGCTTGAAGCTCAAGGTTGAAGCTTGAATTAAATCTCTGTTTACAGTAAAGAGACATGAAGTCATCTTTATAGAGAGGTATTTCTACTATTCCACCACAAACATTTAAAAGTGACAAAAAATCTGAATTCATTTAATTAAGATAAGGACCTTACTTGTATGTTTGCAAGTATGCCAGTCACGTGTCTCTTAAATGAAAGAAGGATTCTCATCCAAATTAGGGAAAGTGTACAAGTCTGGGTTTTTTTGCCTCAGAGCATGCCTTTCAGAGTCCTAAATGGGAGAATGGTTGAAATTGAAATTGAAGTTGAAATGTTTGTTTGAATGTGGTGAGATAGGAGAAAGATCTCTTTATAGATATAAGCTATGAAGGATAGAAAAACACTTAGAAAGGGGGGGTTTGAATAAGTGTAGCTGAAAAACTTGTAAGATAAAAACAACTTGCACAAGTATTTTTATCCTGGTTCGTTGTTAACAAAACTACTCCAGTCCACCCCTGACAAGGTGATTTACCTCAACCGAGGATTTAATCCACTAATCACAAGAGATTACAATGGTTTTCCACTTAGCCCACGACTAAGTCTTCTAGAGTCTTCTGATCACAACTTGATCACTCTAGGAACAACTGCACAGACACAAGCTAAGACTTTCTAGAGTATCCTGATCACAACTTGATCACTCTAGTTACAACCTGCTTAGACACAAGCTAAGACTTCCTAGAGTATCCTGATCAAACCTGATCACTCTAGTTCTTACAACTTAATGTAATCAAATTCTAAGAGTATTACAATGCTTCTGAAAAGCTATAATCACAACAGTGATATTTCTCTTAAAGTTTAAGCTTAATCTCACTAATATATTACAACAGCAATGTAGTGAGCTTGATGATGATGAAGTTTGAGAGCTTTTGATTTGAACAGCGTTTCAGTATAATGCGCAAGTATTCTCAGAATTCGTAACCTTGCTTCTCATCAGAACTTCATATATATAGGCACTTGAGAAGATGACTGTTGGGAGCATTTAATGCTTTGCGTAATCCGTACAGCATTGCATTTAATGTTTCACTCTTTTGTCAACTACCTCGAGCCTTGTTTACGCTGAGTCTACTGACGTTGCCTTTAATAGCTTCTAACGTTCCTTTTGTCAGTCAGCGTAGCCTGCCATCTTATACTTGCTTCTGATCTCATGTTTGTGTAAACAACGTTTGAATATCATCAGAGTCAAACAGCTTGGTGCAGAGCATCTTCTTGTCTTCTGACCTTGAAGTGCTTCTGAGCGTGATACCATGAGAACTTCAGTGCTTCTGCTTCTTATCTCAAGTTCTTCTGATGCTTCCATAGACCCATGTTTTGATTCTGCTTGACCATCTTCTGATGTCTTGCCAGACCATGTTCTGATGTTGCATGTTGAACCTCTGAGTCAAAGCTTCTGAGCGCTGATTTGTGCATACTCTTTATATATTTCCTGAAAGGGAAATTGCATAGTATTAGAGTACCACATTATCTCATACAAAATTCATATCCTTGTTATCATCAAAACTAAGAATATTGATCAGAACAAATATTGTTCTATCAATCTCCCCCTTTTTGATGATGACAAAAACATACATAAATGATATGAATTTGCAATCAGAAAAGAACAGACGGCAAAGGACAATTACACAGCTATAGCATAAGCATATAGACAATGTGTGAATATGTCTCCCCCTGAGATTGACAATCTCCCCCTGAAATAAATACTAGAAGAATTTTAATAATAAAAGACTTCCCTGAGTATTTTAGTAGAGACGTTCACATATGCTTAGGTCTTCAGAACATTCATGGCTTCTAATTCTTGCTTCCATAGGACAACTTCAGAACTTGAATTTCTTTAGATCTCCAGAACATTCACAGCTTCTGATTCCTGCTTCCATCGGACAACTTCAGAACTTGAATTTCCTAGATCTTCAGAACATTCACAGCTTCTGATTCTTGCTTCCATTAGACAGCTTCAGAGCTTGAATTTCTTCTTACGTCATTTCATGCTAGATTGTATCAGAACATTGTTGAATGTACCAGAGCGTCATCAGAGCATCTCTACATCCTGAAATGTTACAAAACAAACTAAACGACAAAAGTCAGCATGAATGAATCAGAACATAAAATATGTATCAGAGCATACAGACTGCATCTGATCATATATAGTGTGTTTCAGGAATATATCTATGTATCAGAACATACATAAAATGTTTCAGAGCATATAATAATATGCATCAGAACATATAAAGAATTAGAATGAAAGGAGTATTCTATCATCAGAATATCAGAACATTCTTCCTTCTTGCTTCTTGATTCTGAAGCTTCATAGCACTCGGCTTGCTTCAAAGATCCAAGAGCTTGATTTTCTATAGAATTTTCTTTTCCTCATGGTTTTGCTTCTTGTTGTTAAGCCTTTGAGATTGTCTTCAATCCTGCAAAGCACTTAGAAACACATATCTTGCAAATTCTGTTAGAAGTGTAGGGACTTTCTTCCCGGTAACTGATAATATAAATCAGATCATTTATCACATTATTTTCTCCCCCTTTTTGTCATAACATCAAAAACATAAAAGATTCAGATGAAAAACAAGACAATAGGAAGGAAACATAATTTTTTCATTTAAGCTCCAAGAAAACAGAAGTACAGAAGTACAAGAGGATAGCAAAAGAAGATGCAGAAACAGATGCAGCAAAGCAACAACGACAAACAACTAAGACTTAATCTAAGATGACCCTAGCTTCGACAAGATCTTGGCCAGCATATCTTGAATCCCACTGTTGTGCTCATTCTGCCTCTCCATGAAAGCTCGAAACTCAGCATTGATTGAGCTTTGCTCATCCTGGTTCTTCTGAATAACTTCCAGAGTCCTTGCGAGACAGGAAGGTTCATCAGAAGAAGCTTCACAGCTTCTATCCACAGGGATGGCATTGTGATCCGCAGCTTCCATTGTTAGATCATTTGCTTGATTTTCCTCAACAGGAATTGTTTCAGCAACATGACCATCAGCATCTGCTTCTTGCATAGAAGCATCTTCATACTCTGCAGCCGGAATCTCAGAATCTCCTTCTTCAAGTGCCTAAAGAATGGCAGCCAGATTCCGAGGAGCAGAAGGTCCTTCAACTTCTGGTGGGTCAGTAACTTCTGGAATGACCAAGCTTGGGTCTTCCTCAGAAGGATTCTCCCTTAGAAAGTCGAAGAGAGTCTTGAAGTCTCCAACCTAAACAGAGAAGTGAGGTTTCCAAACCACAATTTCCCTGCAAGGATTAGCTTCCATTGCAGCAGCAATTCTGACTACTTCCAATTCATCCACAAACTGCTTCTTTTCGAAGATATATCTCCCCCCGAGACGAGCAAACCAGAAGTCTTCATAGCTTCTCAGAATTCCACGAGGCCGTGGAGCAGCTGCTACGCAGTCTTCCTGAAGTTCTTCAAAATAAGTATTTGCTGTTCTTCCTAAAATTCTCCAGAACTTTCGCATAGCAACGTCATTTAGACCAGAACTTTCTGCAATTCTGATAGTATCAAAGACCCTCTGGAGATTCCTCTTTACCATTGAAATTCTGGTAAGACAGAACCCAGATGTCATATACGATATCGTGACATCTGGTCTGTCATCAGTTTAGGTGAGGCAGTACATACAGATCCCTCAATTATTTATTACTTCTAACATCCAGAAGTCTGGAAGTGTTGGAATCACAGAGATTCTGTGTTAGCACAGTCATTAAATCTCACACTGATGTCAGGCACGATGTTATGATATCCAAACTGAACTTACAAATAAACTTTGCAGAAAATAAAGAACACATCAGAATTGTTCACCCAGTTCGGTTCAATCAACCTACTCTGGGGGCATACCAAGCCAGGGATGAAGTCCACTATTAGCAGTATCAATTCAGAGCTAAACTCCCAGTTTACAACTCCTCACTTAATCACTACCCAATGA
This sequence comes from Vicia villosa, assembly GCF_029867415.1. NCBI lineage: Eukaryota > Viridiplantae > Streptophyta > Magnoliopsida > Fabales > Fabaceae > Vicia > Vicia villosa. Next base: position 59,262,927 of record NC_081185.1, on the reverse strand, counting down.
CCCTTCTACCTAGGTTCTCCCTAGATATGGAATATCTCCATTCCACTCCCAATCATAGCAATGATGTCTAGCAGTCAACAACTCAGCCACTGCATCGACGGCTTAATCACCAACAATTTAAATATACATAATGGAGTAGTTCCAAGAACACAATCTTCACTCATTGCTTCACAGCTTCTGAGTGAATATAATAAACCTCTTACCTACAGGCTTCGAGGCACAAATCAGTGACCATCCCACAACCTGGGTGGTTCACTTACACGGCTAACCCTAAAAAACTACATCTTGTCAATACTCGGCTAGCTTACTAAACTAGGTTACAAAGTTTCCTATTTATAACCTATTCCCAACTGGACTTGGGCTTACAATCACAACATTATTTGCTGTTACAAATCACAGAAAACTTTCTGCTAAAAACAAGGTCTTCAATCACAAGTTTCCTAATTTATCTTCATAATTAGAAACTGCATAATTCTCGAATATTCTAATCTTGATTCTCTTGACCTTTAAACCTGCGCCACATAGGATTGCATAATATTCCATAGAATATTCTGCATCTTTTGAGTACTTACTGAATCTTTATATTCCAGCTCAGCAGGCGCGTGACAGCTAAATATAACAGTAACTGCTGTCAAATACTGATGTCACAGAGCATGTCGTGACATTCCATAGAACATCTTGATGTTGTACCTGTTCTGCATAAATCACAGCAAACAGTATTCTTCACTTCAATTCTCTGCTTCTCACATATCAGGGTGCCAAAAAGACAGCCCATGATTTGTTCTATTACTGATGTACAATCAGCACAATCTTTAGTTTCCCAAAATAAAGACTGAGATAAATAAGGAAACATAATAGAAATAGAATAGAAAATGTAGCAGCTGCTGCTGTCAAACACTGATGTCATGACGTCGAGCATGACATCCAACTCACAGCATGTATTAGCTTACACAACCAGAACCTGCATAACCTTTAACACTACACACCACATGTCATGACCTTAGTCAAGACAACAGAATACACATGAATGTTTTACCACAAAATGCAGCCAATCAAAACATCTACAATCTCCCCCTTTGGCAAATTTTTGGCTAAAACATTCTGTCACCACATTAGAGAAACATAGTAGAAAAACAACTAGCAAACTACCAGTTATGCAAAGCACATCAAAACATGATCTGGGGTGACACTCTCTTCTCCCCCTGTTTGGCCATAAATGTTGCCAACGCAACGGACATCTCCCCCTTAAAAGTTACTCTTCATGACATGACCACCTTGAGACTGTATATTGCAACTGTGAAGAGCCTTCCAACACTTGTTGACATGCAGCCACTAGACGAGTTCAAGATTTGTGGAATAAACCTTCCCAGAAAAGCTTACCAGACGCACATGATTAGATTCAACCATTCCCAGAAAAGTTGACTGTAATGATACATCTTGTTAAATAAACCTTTTCATAAGAAACTTCCTCTAACTAAGTTGAAAAAGCTCCTGCTGACTTGGACCACCTTCATTATGATGATAGAGTATAACAGACCAAGATAATTTTCTAGAATTATATCTTGAACTAAGAAGACACTCCCCCTATCTGAGATAATTTGTGCTTCATACAGGAAAACTTGTAATGATGAATGGAAAATATAAGACGCATCTTCATATCTTCAAGAGCGCACCCTCTGCCCAACTAACTAGCTGACACACTTCACTATTACAAATTAACTCCTTTACAAAAGATACTCACATCAGAATTTAGATGTTATAACATCTTGTATAACATTAAGATACAGTTGAACAGTTCAGTACATTCAACTAACTCCACTTCTCTTTCTTCAACAGATAGGTCTGAACCTAATCTTTACTGGTGTCTTCAAGTGTTGCGATGTAACCTACAAAACAAAGCATCACATACATCTTCTTCTTCTTCTTCCACATAGTTGATGTAAATATCCAGCTCCCATCAAGATACTCACCATCTCCTATATGTTTCTTCTTCTTGAATCAACTCACCAGCCAACCATTGCCTTTCTTAATGCTTAATTGAAGATAACACAGAACTATAATTGATGCATAGTTCAAATCGGACCATGGACACTTCATACACATACTTAGCTCCCGACAGAGTATATGAATCTGTATTCAGGCTGTACATCCAATAAGTACTAAGTCTCCCGTCAAAGCACCTATTAGTCACTCAGATAGAATTTGCTGCTCACACCAGGTCCTTCTAAATGATCTCTTCTTCATACATGAAAGCATTGACAATGATGTTACAACATCTGTTATGACATCATTCATTTAGACTCTTTGGATTTCTCATTCAACATCTCCTGTATGACACATGGGGAAAGACAAATAAAGCACGACCAACACCATCAGCTCAGCTACACATCAGTCATGATTAAGGGATAATATATGCCATATCTCAATAAGCTTTTCTTCAGACTTCTCTTCTGACTTTGAGATAATGGATGCCACAATCTGTACCCCATGAGGAGATTCCCTCAACAAGGTTTCTGGAACAGATTCACTTATGACATAACTCCTGAAAATACCTCAGATTCCACACAGTAATCTGACTCCCTTGAATCATCAAACAATATTCAAAACCATATTTCACTATGCACGATACACAGTATTCAGTTTTCACCACTAACTGTTCTATGGTTAAGAAAACAATTCACACATCTGGTTCCTTTGATCAAAAGAACATACCAGATATAAGCTCATCTTGAATTTTCATAGAGGTCTTGAAAAGAAAACCTGAATGAATCCTTTCACTTGCACTGAGCTCTACTTCCAACTTCCATAAGCTTATGCCTGAAATAAACTGACATTTGGGATGGAAGGTTCAGTTGATTGTATTCTGACCAATCAACACAAAAAGCAGATGTCTCCTCTTCCAGATCAGGAGTAGGTTCCAAACAAATGTACTCACACTACATAAGTTTAGTACCAGAACATCTGTTCTTCAACTGGTAGCTGCATACCAGTATGCCATCAGTTCCTTCTTCTTGGAACACACAATTCTTGACAATCTTGAAGATCATCAAACAACTTTGCAGATGAATATGAGGAACACTGATCATTTGAACCTCTTCAACCTCAATAACCATGCCTTTATGAGTGGACTTGAGAAAAGATTTCAAGTATCTTTGACACTTGTACTAAAGTTGAGAACAATCTGCTACAAATTCTGTTGAAAACCATATAACCCTAGAGATCTTCTTTCAAAGATAGGATTATGCATCAGATGCTATGCAGCCGAAAACAGCCATATATCAACAGAGATTACACAATGCTTACTCCCAGAACCAGTTGTAAGTATGACATCCAAGAATTGCAGCTGAACAATCCAACGATATGCTTGCTTCTTCTTCAAGCAACACAACAAGACCTAACCAATATTCTGACCAGAAAGAAATAGATAAGCACAAAGAATACCTTATCATTAACTTCACTCTCGCATGAAGGTTTTGACAATCTTCTTCTCTGTACCCTGCTATATGTTGAATAAAACACCCCAAATTCTTCACTCCCGCATGAATCATTTGGATATCAGTAACACCATCTTCCCTTGCCAAGAGAATACACCTGTTATGGTCAGTTTGGTCCAGTCTTCCACACATAGGTCCATCCTCCACTTCTAGGGACCATTCAATATGAACATGAATGTTCAAACAATCAACTACCTCCAACAACCAGAAAGTATCTCCCATGGATCTCATCCAGAAACAGACAGGATGCCTGCTCTGATACCAATTGAAATTCTGGTAAGACAGAACCCAGATGTCATATACGATGTCGTGACATCGGGTCTGTCATCAGTTTAGCTGAGGCAGTACATACAGATCCCTCAATTATATATTACTTCTAACATCCAGAAGTCTGGAAGTGTTGGAATCACAGAGATTCTGTGTTAGCACAGTCATTAAATCTCACACTGATGTCAGGCACGATGTTATGTTATCCAAACTGAACTTACAAATAAACTTTGCAGAAAATAAAGAACACATCAAAATTGTTCACCCAGTTCGGTTCAATCAACCTACTCTGGGGGCATACCAAGCCAGGGATGAAGTCCACTATTAGCAGTATCAATTCAGAGCTAAACTCCCAGTTTACAACTCCTCACTTAATCACTACCCAATGACCCTTCTACCTAGGTTCTCCCTAGATATGGAATATCTCCATTCCACTCCCAATCATAGCAATGATGTCTAGCAGTCAACAACTCAGCCACTGCATCGACGGCTTAATCACAAACAATTTAAATATACATAATGAAGTAGTTCCAAGAACACAATCTTCACTCATTGCTTCACAGCTTCTGAGTGAATATAATAAACCTCTTACCTACAGGCTTCGAGGCACAAATCAGTGACCATCCCACAACCTGGGTGGTTCACTTACACGGCTAACCCTAAAAAACTACATCTTGTCAATACTCAGCTAGCTTACTAAACTAGGTTACAAAGTTTCCTATTTATAACCTATTCCCAACTGGACTTGGGCTTACAATCACAACATTATTTGCTGTTACAAATCACAGAAAACTTTCTGCTAAAAACAAGGTCTTCAATCACAAGTTTCCTAATTTATCTTCATAATTAGAAACTGCATAATTCTCGAATATTCTAATCATGATTCTCTTGACCTTTAAACCTGCGCCACATAGGATTGCATAATATTCCATAGAATATTCTGCATCTTTTGAGTACTTACTGAATCTTTATATTCCAGCTCAGCAGGCGCGTGACAGCTAAATATAACAGTAACTGCTGTCAAATACTGATGTCACAGAGCATGTCGTGACATTCCATAGAACATCTTGATGTTGTACCTGTTCTGCATAAATCACAGCAAACAGTATTCTTCACTTCAATTCTCTGCTTCTCACATATCAGGGTGCCAAAAAGACAGCCCATGATTTGTTCTATTACTGATGTGCAATCAGCACAATCTTTAGTTTCCCAAAATAAAGACTGAGATAAATAAGGAAACATAATAGAAATAGAATAGAAAATGTAGCAGCTGCTGCTGTCAAACACTGATGTCATGACGTCGAGCATGACATCCAACTCACAGCATGTATTAGCTTACACAACCAGAACCTGCATAACCTTTAACACTACACACCACATGTCATGACCTTAGTCAAGACAACAGAATACACATGAATGTTTTACCACAAAATGCAGCCAATCAAAACATCTACAACCATTTCAAAAATTACACCAATAGGGTATAAACGGCGGGATTTTATTTTGGTTCTTGAAAAGGCAGGGTTAGGGATGGAATAGGGTTGAGGCTCTCTATCCAACCTATAAGAAGATTCTGCTTCATTGTCAGAATCTAACACTACCATTTCAGCTTCAGGACGAGGCTTGGGAGTGTAGTTGTAATCACGGAGCAATTGCTCATGTGATGCAGAGTATGGAAGATCAGAAACACCTGGGTTGTTTTGAGAGGTGGAAGGAATGGGTTCATAGTTGGCATGGGGAGGAGGTTGAGAAATGGATATATTTGTGTGTGGTGGGAAGAGAGTTTGTAGGGGAGGTATATCCAGAACAGGATTATCAAAAACTTGGTCAGAAGCAAGGTTATTTGAGGGCGAAGGAGAAGGAATGGGAGCATCTGGAATGGGTGAAGGAGGAGGAGTAATGGGTTTGGTTACAGGAGAAGTGGGAGGTGTAAGAACATGAACTTTGATGGGGGATTCTGATGGGGCTTTATCTGGTTCAGAGGTTAGGGCAACAGCTATTGGTGCAACTTCTGAACGTAAAGCAAGAATAGAATCAGGTTCAGAGAGACGTATACCTTTGGATACCTTCTGAATAGCTTCGACCACAGCCTCAAGCATTTTCTGCTTCTTACTCTTCTGCTCTTCAACAATCTTTGCTTTTCCACGAGAGATTTCTCTCCTTCTGGCAGATTCCAGAGCTTCCTTCTCATTATTACCAGCCTTCTGACTGTCAACTGCTCTAGTTGTTGGTCTTTTCAAGGTATCTTCCTGCTGATTCACAGCTTCTACTTGCTGATTCACAGCTTCTTGAACAGCTTCTCCTTCATCGGAGTCATCAATTATCAGCTTCCTTTTTCTGATTTTCCTCTTCTCAACCACTATAACATTTTCAGCATTTTTACTCAACTTCTTCTTCTTCTTCTCAGCAGCCTCCTTCTTATTCTTCTCAAATTCAACTGAGACAGCCTTAACAACTTTGGCAATTACTTCTTCTGGAACAGCTTCTTTAACAGTAGTAGCAGCAACATTCTGAACTACCTTCATCTGATTAACAGAAGGATGATCAAATTTTCTTTTGGTCCTTCTTTCCTTCTTTTCAGCAGCTTGAGGGGCAGCTTCTGAAACATCTTCTGAGGCAGCAGCCCTAGAAGTTTTCTTGTGACCTACTATAGCAGGAGCACCTAGTTCTTGACCTTTTACTCCTTCATCTTCTTCCAGTGATTTCAGATACCTAGTTCTGACTTCTGGTACCTCACTTCTGAAGACGGTTTCAAAGTCAGCTAGAACAGGTTCTCTTTTGCTTCTTGTTCCAGCAAGAGGTTGAGGGGTTTTGATGATAGTATCAATCACCTTCATCTTCCTTAAAGTGAGAGCATTCAAGCAACTCCCAGTGGTGACAGCAAGGTCTTTGATAGTACCTTCAGTTTCCAGATTCTCAACAACTTTGGAGTGAACCAGAAGGTTAGTAATGATTCTACCAAAAGGAATAGTGGTACAACTTTCCACTCTGAATGCATTTCTGGAGTCCCTCACAGCATACCATAAGTGATTGAAGATAATGTAGATAACATCAACCTTCTTCTTCTTGGCAATGCAATACAAAATGTATTTCTGCTCATTGTTCATGAAATCTGCAGCATGCGTACTTTTCCTGTGATAGAAACACCCAAGAAGAATCTTGGTCCAGATTTTGTAGAGGTCTCTCATGTCCTTGACACTCTTTGTCTTATTTACATTGGTGTAGAGAGTAGACAACACAACTTTCCAATCAACCCCTTGATCAATTTCAAAAGCCCCCTCAGGGTTTCTCAGATAAAACATCATTCTTAGGATGTCCTCGGTTACTACCACAAACTTTCCATGGACAAAAGACAAGATGGATTTAGGGGCAACAACTGCATGCACCCAAAACTCCTTAACAAGATCTAGCTAGACCGGTCCACAGAACTCAGCGAACAGTGAAGTCCATCCTTGAAAGATGATATCTTCTTTAAGATGAAATTCGTGTTCTTCGATGTTATCAAAATCAACCATGAGTTCACAAAGAACTTCCAAGTCATCCTTACGAAAACCCAGAACAAAAAAAAATAAGAAGAACAAATTCTGGGTTTTCGCTTAGGATTTTAGAAGAAACTGAAAAGATTGCAATAGAGCATGCAAGAAGAAAGAGATAATGGGAGCGAAAAGGATAAACGTTATGATTTGAAAAGAATTTATAGAGACGGATTTGAAAAAGTGTGCAATAAAATTTTGAAAATAAACAAATACAGAATCAAAAGAAATGAATTGCATTAAATGATGAGTGACGTTAGGTGAGAGAACATGGTAAATGAAATTATTACTTTGAGTTTTGGATCCATGTCCTGATTAAAAAGTCAACTATCTTGGTGAATTAGGTCAAAAACCCTAATTGTCGACTAGATGAAATTGATGACTGTAGGCCTTGGATTGAAGTGTAATTCCCTATGGACATTGTCATATGAACTAATTGAGAATGATTGAAGCCTTTGAGTGATGCCCTTGAGCTTTCTAGGGTTTCCCAAATGTGATCCCTGATTTTAGTCCTTGATGAGCTCAAAACCCTAGACTGGTGTGGTAAGCAATCCTGAGTCTAGGTGATGGGTATCTAATCAATCATAGGTGAATCAAATGAAGCTTTTGAGTCCCATAGTTGTGTTAGAAACCATCCCTTTTTATGATTAATCCTTTGCCTGAGTTCTTTTGTTCCTGAACACCCTCGACTAAGTACTAGATGAATAAGTGACTGCTCTGAGTATCTCCTTTGACTTTGATGAAAAGTTAAAAGATATGACATCTCAGGGGGGATCAAAATTAGGGTATGAAAGATGCCCCTATTTAAGTTTCTTTCAACTGGAGGGAGAGAGATTAATATCTCGATTGCTTCAGAGTGAAAGAGACTTAAATACCAAAGAATGCCCGAATTTTGGGCGTTCCTGAGATGTAATAGTGATAAAATCTTTGCATGACTTGATCCCGTTGTCGCACTTGGCGGGGGATGGGGAGACAAACTCCTGTAGAAACATGAATGTGGATTCTGGTGAATGGATGGCAAAGTAACATGCACAATCCATCTTCTTCAACTAAGTGTCGATACTTAGAAAAAGGTAAACAACCTCCCCTCGTTTCAGATGTCCATATCTCGAAACCGGTCTCAGTTGTGATAACCTCCCCTCGACCCGGATGTCTATATCGCGGAACTGGTCTCGGTTATAATGACGATAAACAACCTCCCCTCATTTCGGATGTCCATATCTCGAAACTGGTCTCAGTTGTGATAACCTCCCCTCGATCCGGATGTCTATATCGCGGAACTAGTCTCAGTTATAATAACGATAAACAACCTCCCCTCGTTTCGGATGTCCATATCTCGAAACTGGTCTCAGTTGTAATGACGATAAACAACCTCCCCTCGTTTCAGATGTCCATATCTTGAAACTGGTCTCAGTTGTGATAACCTCCCCTCAATCCCGATGTCTATATCGCGGAACTGGTCTCAGTTATAATTTGGACAATATCTCAGATAAAGAGAAAATTTCCAAAGGTTTGTTTCCTCACCAAACTTCTCACCAGCGCTATTTGGAGAGACATCGTTTGATGATTGATGAGAAACTTCATCATGCCTTCTTTTTTATTCAAAGCTCTTGAATGAATGCCATATGATCATTCGGCCTTTTGAGGGGCTAATGACTTCGCTTGAAGGTGGATGAACTGCTTTCCGTAGAAGAACCATCTTTGGTCGATCTGCTGGGGTGGAAACAAATCGTTTTCTGAGGTGAAAACTGTCGTTCATCGACTCGTGCTGAGAAATTTGAACTATCTTCTTGAAGAAGATTATCATTTACTGACTCCGCTGGGGATTTGTTGAAGCATCTTCCTGGGAGAAAACTTGTCGCTTGTCAAATTTGCCTGGGAATCAGTGTTATTTTCCTGATGAAAACTGTCATCCATTGACTCCGCTGGGGATATTCAACGACTCTGTGAGGAAGGCAAATGCGAAACAAACTATCTTGTCGAGTGTCGCTCTGCGGGAGAATCTCGGATGGGGAACTCCATAAGTGAACAAACTATATCTTAAAAGGAGATTTCCATTTGTTGACTTGCTCGGGGAGATCCTTGTGTATGAACCGTCGTCTTGAAGAAGAAAGTTCCTCCACGACTCGCAGGGGAAACTCGGGTACATGTCTTAGTGACTTGCGCACTAACTATGCTAACTATGCAATTATGATGTGATGTATGCATGCAAATTATAAAATGTAAAGTGAATGTGAATAGAATTCTCGCGGATGTGAAATCCTATGATACGACTTGAATCTTGTGACGATCAGAAGATGTCTTCTTCTTGCAATTTGTACTTTGCACTTTGTTAGGGATATCTGGTAATCAGTTGCCCGCTGTTTTGAAGTGAGTGATATGATTTTTGAATGAAGATCCGTTATGGGGAGATGTTCGCAAAGCGATCTCATGGGGAAACTTGTTCCCGGAGCCTCAACCGTTTTCGGAGCAACTGTTTGCATTCTTCCTATTGTATGTAAACCTTAGAAAGAAATTTCACCTTAATTTTTGCAAGTAAATTCATTTTATTTTATGAAAACATTTTGTTTCAAGAAAATGATTATTTAAACATAAAACGTATTTTAAGAAACTGAAAAAGACTTGATTTGCAAAGAAAAGGCACAAGGCTCGAATTATTATTTATGGAATGGTAACCAGCCAAATGCTTGATCCCATGGAGTATTTACAAAGTTGGAAATTGGTAATTTTTGGGAAAAGGGCTACGATGAAACGTGACGACCGCTATCTTTCCCTTCCACTCTGAATCGCGCTGCATGCGTGCTTCGTAGAAGATGACCTACTGATGATGAATACTCCGCTATGGATTTCGAATGATCAAATTTGTCCTTAACACAGTTACTTGCCATATATCCCTAACTTTTGCGTAAACTACCCCTTTCGGGTTTTAAGTCTACCGGGATTGATTATTATTTTTTATGTCTCTAATTTTTGCCTGAATTGCCCTTTCGGGTTTTCGATCCACCGAGACGCTCTTTTTTGCCTAAGCCGCTCTTTGCGAGTTTTCAACTTAGCAAGCTGTTCTTTTGTTTATTTAGGCGAAGTATTTCTTGACTGCGTCGACGTTCACAGGACGGGTGAATTCTTCTCCATCCATAGTCGTTAGTATTATGGCTCCTCCTGAGAAAGCTCTTTTGACCACGTATGGGCCATCATAATTGGGAGTCCATTTCCCTCTCGAATCTGTGAGAAAAGATTGAATCTTTTAGAGTACAAGGTCGCCTTCTTTGATTGTGCGAGGCCGAACCTTTTTGTCGAAATGTTTCTTCCTTCTTTGTTGATATAGCTGTCAGTGGCATAAAGCTGTCATGCGCTTTTCTTTGATTAAGTTCAATTCATCGAATCTGCTTTGACACCACTCGGCTTCTGTTAATTTTGCCTCCATCAGGACTCTCATTGGTGGAATCTCAACCTCTATGGGAAGGACTGCCATATACAAGGGAGAAAGGAGTTGCTCCAGTTGAAGTACGTACAGATGTACGATAACCATGAAGAGCAAACGGGAGCATTTCATGCCAATCTTTGTAAGTGATGACCATCTTCTGAATGATTTTCTTGATGTTTCTGTTAGCTTCTTCTACAAATCCATTCATCTTTGGTCTGTAAGGAGATGAGTTGTGATGCTTAATCTTGAATTCTTCACAAAGCTCCTTCATCATTTTGTTATTCAAATTTGACCCATTGTCAGTGATTATCTTGCCAGGAACACCGTAGCGGCAGATGATGTGATTCTTAATAAACTTGACGACAACTTGTCTTGTGACATTTGCATACGAAGCTGCTTCAACCCACTTGGTGAAATAGTGTATGGCTACCAAGATGAAGCGATGTCCGTTGGACGCTTTCGGCTCGATCATTTCAATCATGTCGATTCCCCACACGGAGAAAGGTCAAGGGGAAGAGAGTATGTTGAGAAGAGATGGTGGCACGTGAATTCTATCGGCGTAGATCTGGCATTTGTGACACCTATTTGCATACTGGTAGCAATCTGACTCCATCGTCAGCCAATAATATCCTACTCTCAGTATTTTCCTTGTCATGGTGTGTCCATGGGTGTGAGTACCAAAGGAACCTTCATGTATTTCTTTCATGAGTATTTCTGCTTCTTTCTTGTCAATGCATCTTAGCAGAACCATGTCGAAATTTCTCAAAGTTTTTCTATCTTTCTTTGATGCCCCAAGAGGGTACTCTTGCTTTTGAAGAAAGTTTTTGATGTCGTGATACCACGGTTTGTCGTTGATGGTTGCTTCTACTGTGAAAACATGAGCGGGCCTATCCAGGCGCATAACATCGATCTGAGGAATGTCATTCCAATGACTTATCCTTATCATGGAAGAGAGTGTGGCTAATGCATCAGCCAAGTTATTTTCTTCACAAGGAATGTGATGAAAATCTACCCTGTCGAAGAATGGTAACAATCTTCTCGCGTAGTCTTTGTAAGAGATTAGCCCGGGCTGGCGTGTTTCCCATTCTCCTTTGATTTGATTGATGACCAAAGCAGAATCTCCGTATACATCCAAGTGTTTGATTCTTAGATCCACGGCTTCATCGAGACCCATGATGCAAGCTTCATACTCGGCCTTATTGTTTGTGCATTTGAAAGTTAATCTGGTGGTAAACGGAATATGGGTACCCTGAGGTGTAACAATGATTGCCCCAGTTCCTCGTCCATAAGCATTGACAGCTCCGTCAAAGATTAAGCCCCACTGGGATCCTATCTCAGGTCCTTCGCCTGGTAGTGGCTCGTCGTAATCTTTCATCTTGAGGTACATGATGTCCTCGTCCGGAAAGTCAAAATTTGTTGATTCATGACCATTGAGTGGATGGTGAGCCAGGTTCTCATCTAGAATACTTCCTTTCACAGCTTTCTGTGCGTGATACTCAATGTCATATTCTAATAATAACATCTGCCAACGGGCAATTCTCCCAGTTAAGGCAGGCTTTTCAAAGATGTACTTGATTGGATCCATATGGGAGATCAAACAAGTAGTATGTCGAATCATGTACTAGCGGAGACGCTTGGCAGCCCAGGCCAAAGCACAACAGGCTTTCTCAAGCATGGAGTACCGGGATTCACAGTCAGTGAATTTCTTGCTCAGGTAGTAGATGGCATGCTCTTTTCTCTTTGTCTCGTCTTGCTGTCCAAGGACACAACCCATGGAATCTTCTAAGACGGTTAAGTACATTATCAAAGGTCTTCCTTCCACTGAAGGAGACAAAATGGGTGGTTCGAGCAGATATTCCTTAATGCTGTCGAACGCTTTCTAACAATCGTCTGTCCAGACGCAACTTTGATTTTTCCGTAGAAGTTTGAAAATTGGAGCACAAGTTGCTGTCATGAGATATATGAATCTCGAGATGTAATTCAGACGTCCAAGAAATCCTCTAACTTGTTTCTCGGTTCTAGGTGAGGGCATTTCTTGAATTGTCTTGACTTTGTCTAGATCCACTTCAATTCCTCGTTTGTTGACGATGAAACCAAGGAGTTTTCCTGAGTAGACACCAAAGGTACACTTGTTGGGATTCAGGCGAAGCTGAAACTTCCGTAAGCGTTGAAATAACTTTCTCAGATTCTGTATGTGATCTTCCTCATTCTCTGATTTGGCAATCATGTCGTCCACGTAGACTTCCACTTCCTTATGCATCATGTCGTGAAAAAGTGTAGTCATGGCTCTTTGATAAGTCTCCCCTGTGTTCTTTAGTCCAAAAGGCATAACGCGATAGCAGAACGTGCCTCAGGGGGTAATGAAAGTTGTTTTCTCCATGTCTTTAGGTGCCATCTTGATTTGGTTGTATCCTGAAAATCCGTCCATAAATGAGAAAACTTTGGATTTTGCTGTACTGTAAACCAACATGTCAATATGTGGTAAAGGAAAATCATCCTTAGGGCTAGCTTTGTTCAAATCTCTGTAGTCGATGCACATGCGGACCTTTCCGTCTTTCTTAGGAACGGGAAAAATGTTAGCTAACCACTGAGGGTATTCTGAAGTGACGAGGAAACCAGCATTGATTTGCTTTTGGACTTCCTCTTTGATTTTCATAGCCATCTCCGGATGAGTTCTTCTCAATTTTTGCTTGACCGGAGGGCATTATGCTTTTAATGGTAAGTGATGCTCCACTATACTGGTGCCCAACCCTGGCATATCCTGATAAGACCAAGCGAAGACATCTGAGAATTCTCTGAGCAGCTGTATCAAACTCTCTCTGATCTCTGAACTGAGCGAAGCTCCAATCTTAACCTCTTTTATGTTTCCATCGGAACCAAGGTTAATGATCTCTAGAGGCTCATTGTATGGCTGAATGGCCTCTTCCTTTTGTTGAAGGAACCGTGAAATTTTCTTTGACATTTCTTCGTCTTCTTCTTCCTCTACCTCGAATACAGGAAACTCAAAGCTTGGAGAAGTCATATGGCCGCACGTTTCAACGGGGTATTTTATGATTAATCTGCATATGTGTGATAAGTTTTATTTAGACAACGAGGGAAGACTCGGTGTATGCAGTTAATGGAATTTTTTTATGTTTTTAAGGGTGTTTTTTAGGATTACCAATTTCCGAAAAAAGAAAAGGAAAAACTAACGAAGGTATCTATTGTCACATACTTAAGGTATCTCGAGATTCGGGTTAGAATCTTTCACACAAGCAAAATACCCAAACAAACCTTTGAAAAATAGAGCAATCAAGTCAAGCAATTGAAAACATCGAAGTGATCTATACTCTAAGGTAACCCCTTTTGAAAACTTTGTTTTTAGAAAGTTAATATTCCCTAGCGGAGTCGCCAGTTTTGTCGCCCTCGGTTTTTTACCTTACCTCTCGTGGAGAGATACGCGAACTGACTCTTCTCTTTCTGATTTTGTGTTTTTGAAAATCAGAGAGTCGCCACCGACTTTTATTTTATCCAATTAAGGAAAGGTTTATAAAAGAAACAGAAAAAAGACCTTTAAGAGATTCTGGGTAAGGGGGTAGGTTATACAAAGGGAAGGTGTTAGCACCCTTTGTATCCATGGTTATCCATGGGCTCTTAGATTGCTTAGCTCACTTGTTTTGAAACATTTTCCTCTTGCCTTGAAATGCTTGTATGTGGTTTCAAATACCTTTGTAAATTGACTTTGTAATGATCCTTGTGCGGATGTATACAAAGTGTTTTATCTTTCAAAAGATGTTTTGAAAAAAAGAACGTTAACTTCGTAATGATCCTTGTTTGGATATATACCAAGTATTGTCTTTTTTTGAAAGTTTTATTTTGAAAAACAATGATATATGAGACATTTGTTTGTTTTGATTTGAGGAAGCAATTAGGAGGTCTACCCTGAGTTTATAAGGTCTTTTCCTATTTCCTTTAGAAAATTCTCCTTTTATCGGATATAAACAAAAGTTCGATTTTGCATTTGAAATAGTAGAATTTGATTTTGATTTTGAAAAGAGTAGAAGAGGGATTACCCTAAGAGGTGCAAGTGTGATTGTGTTCTGATTCAGATATTTTATCTTTGAAATTAGTGACCTAACGCTTCAGTTTTTATCTTTGACATACACGCAGTTTTATATGTACAGAAATTAAAATGCGGAAATGTAAAATGCGGAAAATAAATCTACACTATTACATCGATTGTGCGGGAAATGTAAACTACGCTATTTACATGAATTTGACAGCCTATACACTAGATCTAGGAATTTAAATTGCAAGAAAATAAAGGAAATATTTTTGGATTTTTTGATGATTGATTTTAATTAGAATTATTGCATGATTAATTTAATTAAAATGAGGAAAAAGGTAGAAATAAAATTTAAACCTAAAAATTAAGTTTGAAATATGTTCAAAATGCTTGTTAATTAATTTTAAGACAAAACTAATTTTTTTGGAATTTTTGAAGTTGTTTTGTAAATTATTAAATTAAATTAATACATAATTATACAAATAATTACACAAATAATTAAAATTTAAAGAGAAAATATTCTAAATATGTACAAAATTAGTCTAAAATATATAAACTATATTTAATATAAAGAACCATTTTTTTATGATTTTTTGATTGGCTAAAATAATTAAAAAGCAAATATATAAATATATACTAATTAATTATATAAAATATTTTAATATTTAAGAAAAAGTAAAATATTTTATGTCAAAAAATAATAGATTATTTTAGAAGCCTAAAAATATTTTTATTATATTTTTTTGATTTTTGAAACTATTTAAATTAATTTTGCAAAGAAATTAAAATAAAAATAGAAAAAATATATTAATAGTAATCCTGTGTGGTAATTAAATGAGGTCTATGATATGGGTGTGTATTTTGATGCGTTGGATGTGTCAAGATCATTATCTAATGGCTTAGATTGTAAGGGAACATGATATGATGGTGGGTGACATGCGCTGAATCCAAGGAGAATTCAAATTTCTGACTGGGCCCACACGAGAGTTGACCAGCGAATGAGAGGAAGGGAAAGTGCCACGCGAGCGGTCAACTTTTCAACCTTACTATTCATCATCTTCTTCCTTTTACCTGCGGATTTTGCTGCAAATTTACTTGCGGATTTTCCTGCGGATTTTGCTTTCAAATCTTCAACCTTTTGAACGACCTACAAAATGAAAATAAAAAAGAACATGGGCCACCCAGATCACCTAAATGGACCCTTCTAAACATGATAGCGTCGTTAGTTTTGCCATTTGGAGCTTGTATCGTGGAGAACGAAAGCTTCACATGTTTGAAGCTCAAAAATGGTGGAGCTTCAAAACCACGTTAAAGCTTGCATGTGATCACTCAAACCTACTCTATATCATGCCATGAGTCCATGCAAGTGGTTAGTTTTCATTTTAATCAAGCATGCATACGAAAACGAAAGTTATATGTGTATGTTCATGGAAAACACCATACATGTGTTATGACTCTCATGGGACCATACAAAGAGTTTATTCTTACTCTATATTACTTTAGAAGATGATTGGAAGTGTTTGTTTGTATTGATAATGGTTGGAATATAGAAAACGAAAATTTACAAAGTTATGGAATTTTTGAGAAAGTTTGTGAGTTCCTTTGCTATGCTCTTGCCAATTTTCGTGTGTGTCCTCTTGATGAAGTATGCTTCTTCATTTATAAGCTAAGAAGTGCTTAAAATCTAAGACAAGAAGCTTGCTCTCCTTTACATCTCTTGCTTTGTACTTCCTTTTCTTGCAGAAAATAAGCTATCTTTGATGACTCATGCTTAAGATTCAAGCTACACATTATCCTTCCATTTCTTTTTTTCAATATAATCTTAAATGTGATAAAATTAAACCAAAAAAGAAAAAAAATGTTATGGGCTTTGTATTGGTCGTGGGAGGCCCTTCACATTATGGGAAACATGTATGGATCATGAAAACTTGGCCCCTTTTGGAAAAAACATATTTTTGATCAATGTTGATTTCATGCATTTTCCCAAAAAATGGTCAACTTCAACAAGGCATAAATCCCTCAATTTTTATCATATGAAGGAGATCTTGTACTTTTTGGAAACCTCAAAGAGTCCTCTAACCAATGTCTTTGGTCTAATATCAAAATGATTTTCCATGCTCCTTGTGTGTCCTTTTGAAAAAAGTGACTTTTTGTTGACTTTGAAAATGACCTGTAATGTCTTGGTTCTTATTTTTCAAATGGTGAATCAAATGACCATGGGACCAATTTAATTTGAAAGATACTTGAATTTCCTTCAAAATGAGATTTAGTTTGAATTTTTTGGATGAAGGATGAGAGAGTTATGACCAGTCAAAGTTCAGTTGACTTTTTAGGAGAAAACCCTAATTTTGAAACTTAGGGTTTTGTTGAATTTTGATCTTTCCTTGATGAATTATGATCATCCAATGATCAAATGATGAATCTTTTGACAAAATGTGGACGTTGACAAAAAATTTCATTTTTGACTGTCTGTTGACTTTTTGGTCAAACAGGTCGTCTGTTGACTGTTTGAGCTGCTGACTGTGCGTCTGAGTGAATTGAAGTTTGAAAATTTGTATGGTGGTACTTTGAGATATATGGAGGTCCATGAAATCCATTTCAGGTCTCAGAAACTTATTCTCCTGAAAAAACAAGAAACCCTAGTTAGGGACTGTTCGGGTAGGAGACAGTTAAGCGTACCTGATTTTTGTGCAGTGTTGAGTCTCTGCTAATCATGTGATATTCAGAAGACTTCTAAAACAAAAATCTTGAAATTTCGAAATGCAAAAGGTTGATTTGATTGTTGGTACAAAACACGGAGAATTGCACTGTCAGCGGGTTTGACTGTCAACTGACTGTTCAGGTATTAATGTAGTAGTTAAAGTGAAAATTCAACAGTCAAAGTTAATTTTCTTTATTGTTTTTTTTGTTGTGTTAATGGTGAAAATTTATTTACATGAGTTGTTAGAAAAACATAGACATAATAAATAAATAATATTTACTGTATGCGAGGGAAATTACCGATAATAACCCTGAAAAACATTTAATGTACAGAAAAATAAATATTTAACTGGCAGAAAACACACAAAATATTATCTTAATAATTAAACAATAGTACGACAGATAGTACGATATATTTAATACTGATAGTACAAATATTACATACTATAATGAACAGTACGACGAGTAAACGGTACGTTATTAAAAATAAAAGATACGACAAACTTTAAGAATGACGATTAATAACCCATGCTACAAATAATAACATATAGATGATTGGGAGTGTAAACATCCCAGGTCCACATTTTTCAAGACTATGCAGACAGAAGAAAGACATGATTACCACCACGACGGTGATGACCATAAGAAAACACGTTTCCATCCGCTTCGCCATTTTGCCGGGGAAGAGGAGAGAATGAATATGAAGTAGAAATTTGAGAGATGGGTTAAAATTTGATGTGAGATTTTATGGAAAAAATGAGAGGTATTTATAGAATGAAAAGAAAGATAGAGACGTTGGGGAATGAAGTGATTCCGTACAAAAGGAAAATTTGAGTGGAAGTAGGATTTGAAAGAAAGTGTATGATAGTGTTGGAAAAAAGAGAGATGTATAGAATAAAGTTAGGATTTGATTTTTGAAAGAAAGAAATTTGAAAAGAAAGGAAAAGATTTTGAAAATAATGGAATATAGTACAAAAATTAGTGGGAGACAAGAATTAATAATAATTTACTTGTTACCAGTACAGTCTGAGTTCCCGACTCTGCGCCTGCAAAAGATTTAACTCTGTACCAATTGTGTCAGTACTATTTATTTGTAAATGAATCTCAAATAAATAGCGTGTGTGAAGTAATAAACAGTACTTGGCGTTTGTGTAATAATAAATTCAACAGCGAGCCAAAATACCGTATAAGAAAGATTCTAGAAACTAAGCATTTCATACGTCAGGATATTTATGAAATAAAAATCCAAGATTATATGAAACTCTTAATTTTTAGATTGGAGTTTTCTTGAAAGAGAAAAAAAATATACGGGAAAATTTTGGGGTATAACACATGGCCCGGAGTTGATCTCTGTTGGGAGCCATATCCAGATTGTACTTATACTGTTTGACGAAGGCCTCTCTGAGGTCTCGGAAAGTACGAATCTCTGAATTGTCCAAGTTCATGTACCATTTGAGTGCAGCACCAGTCAGGTTGTCTTGAAAATAATGAATGAGCAATTGTTGATTATCAGTCTGGGTTGACATCCTTCGAGCGTACATCACGAGATGACTTTTTGGGCATTAATTCCCTTTGTACTTCTCGAATTCTGGCACTTTGAATTTGTGAGGAATCTTAACATTGGGAACCAGACAGAGGTCTACAACATTCTTTCCAAATAAATCTTGTCCTCGGAGACTCTTGAGTTCCTTCTGCATTTGCATAAACTGTTCCTGGAACTCGTCCAATCTTTCATACACGCCGGCATCCTCACTAGGAGCATGATGATATACTTGTCCACTCGGTGGAGGAAAAGTATGCATAATCGACCGTGGAGAAGCCATGACAGCAGATCTTGGAATCTCAGCATTCAGTTGTGCGAAACCCATTGCCGTTGCTCTTGGAACTTCAATTTCCAGAGGTTTGTAACCCTCCGGCGGTTGTATCTCTATTGTAGCTCTTGGAACTTCAGAAGCTGGAGGTATGTACCCTTCTGGAGTGAAGTTATACGGCATGCCCCAAGGTCGGTCGGGCGGCATGGTATACTGAGGAATAGGAGTAGAAACAATCTCGGAAACCACAGTCCTTTGCGGTTCTTCTGGCGTTGGTCGATTATGCGCAACTACCAGGGCTTCTACCATACTATTGAGCCTTTCAATGGTACCTTTGAGAGTATTAATCTCTTCTCTGAGTTCTTCATTCTCTTGTTCAATGTCTTCCATTCTTTTCTTGCGACTTGAACGAGTGTTGTATGGATGAGACAGCTTGAGAGTCTTTGTTCACCTCCTTCTCCTCCTCTCTTTTTGGAGAAAGGAAAGTGACTATTAGATCCGCGACAATTCTCGTGTTAGTGCGTACAACTAAAGTGATGCATGATGTGTAATTAAGTTATTATTTTTCAAGGAAACACCATAATTACGTTATGAAACATCAAACTTTTATTAATTAAGCAAAAACGTCGTTTTTACACACTTTGAAAAGGGAAATACAGAGAAACTGAGAGAAAGGACTCTAAAACTTTGACGAAGAGCCGACTTCACGTTCTAACATTTTCTTCTGTTTCTTGAGCTGAGCGTTCTCTGACGTGAGCTGATCGATGATTCAGGAAGCAGGAGGGATATGATGAGAAAGTGATGATTGTGTCACTTGTCAATCGAGTACTTCAAGTAACTCATCCTTCCTTCTTAGGATGTTTTAAATTTCAACATTTTCCGTGTTGACAATTCGATACTTGTTCCTCCATGCATTTCTTTCTTGGCATACCTTGTTTAATGCCGCTTGCAGTTTTTCAACATCGGTGGAGAAAAGGTAAATTGGTTCCCTTAGGGGAATAGGTTCTTGATGTTGATATGGCATCCTGAGCTTGAATGCTCTGACGCGCACCTATCATACCCCAAATTTGTCCTACCCTTTAACTTCTAACTGACTTAGGCTTTGCATTCATGTACATACATCACTTAGGTCATAATCCATACCCATGCATGCATATCATTGGTGTTATTCAAGGGCTAGCAAGAAAAGCTCTGTTGCAAAGAATTTTGATCAGGGAATAAGGAGACTGAGGTGTAATCATGCGGTTCTATGTTCAAGGAAGCCCTCCTGGATTGGGGTTTCTCTCTGTCTCAAGTCAAGGCATTGGTTTAAGGATACTAGATTGCAAATCATCTGGCCCCCCAAATCAGGGTTTCTTTGACCAAAGTCAACCAGTTGACTTTCTGGTCAACATTCAATCAAGAATGGCTTCTATGTGTGAAAAGCTTCTCGTACTGACTGTGTGGATGTGTTTGTGTGACTGGATTTGACTGGAAGAGATTTAATCGGGAATTTCATCAATAGTCGGAAAAATCAGAACAGTTGACTTTTGGGTCAAAATCAGAAGAATTATTCAAATATTGACTTTTGGTGGAAAATCGGGCAAGAAAAGTCAAACAATGGATAAAATCGGGAGTTTGACAAAAAGTTGCCAAAATAGCAAAAAGACAAGTTTCCAACACTTAGAAAATTTTTTGGAACTTTAAATCTTGATGAGCAGTCCACTTCAGCACTAGATTACACGTGGCAAATGGCATTTTTTGAAGAAAATTCCAACATCAATGTTGTTCCTCTCATGGAGGAGAACAACTTTGTAGTTGGACACTTTTTCATTTGAAGCTTGTATGAAGAAGTAAAGTGGTGTGAAGTTTCTGAAAACTCATTCAAACCAAGTCATAATCCAGGTCACAAGTCAGGTCATGACCTGGCATTTTAACAAACACATGGCATGCCAAATCTCAAGCCAATTTTAGAGCTCTACAAAAGTGCCACGAATGCAAACTTGGTATGCATCTCTTCCTTGCCATCTCCTCTATCCATTGAAACAAGAATTGGTACAATTGGACAAATATCGAGTGAGATACAAGTTTTCAAAGTGGTGCCCTCACACTGGCCAGAATGCAGCATCAGGCAGGCCAAGATCCAGGTCACGCGCAAGGCATTTCTACAAACACATGGTGGGCTGAATTCAAGTCTAATTTTCTCCCTCCACAAATCCCCATTTTGAACAATCTTGGTATCAAACGCTTCCTTGCCATATCCTCTTTCAAACAAGCCATGGATCATATCAATTGGACATGTATTGAGCATAATAGAGGCACTCAAAGTCATGCCCTGACTAAGTCATATCTCGGCCAGTAATATGCAGCCAAACCAAGTCACAGGTGCCAGCCATATGCAGCATTGTTCCACTATGTTTCCAATCATTTTTGAAAGTGTTACAAGCACCATTCCTTGACATTCCCAACACCAAATCTCATCCATTCCATGCATTCTTCATATTGATGTCAAAAGGAGATTGAATCGTGAAGTATAGCTTGAGATATGTGTGCATAAAGTAGGTGTCTTGAACATGCCAATTTCCATGGGAACTATTCACCAACCTTCCATATGTAGCCATGCACACGCTGCATGAGAGTGAAGAGAAACAATCAGCTGCAAGTCCCACACCCATGATACACTCCTATACAACCCATGCAATCCACTATAAAACCAAGTTCCTTCACATTTCAAAGAGAAGACTTGACTTCCACTTCTCCATTTTTTCTTTCTTCAGTTTCTCTTCTCTCTCACTTTTCTCTCGGCTCCACACTCTCTTCACCCTCCCCTCTCTCTTCTCTTTCACCTTTCTCTTTCCACCATAACCACCTCTTTCAACCACCATCAACCACCCTAACAAACTATAACCTCCATAACAAACTTCTCAACAAACTCATCACCACCATAACCTTGCAACGATAATCGCCACCACCACCATTGCTAACTCCGTTTTCCACCATCATCACCGCCGCTGCAAGGTTCACCTTCATCTTCAAAAATTCCACAACTAAACCTTCAAACACTTCAACCGCTTCCATCCTCCATCATCATCTTCCATAAGCGCTATCACCGGCAACAGATTCGTGAACAAGATCTGAGCTCCATTTCAATACGCGGTCTCTGAGTTCGTTTCCTGGAGGTTAAGGTCGATTTCGAAGCTTAAAGCATCATCACCTTCATCTCGTTCGAGGTTCATCATCGTCAAGATCTTGCGAGAAGTAGAGTTTTCTTCTCTGTTTGCTCAAGATTCGCAGGTAAATTCACCAGGACTCACTCACGTATAGCACTATAGATTCGGTGAGCATTGCATGTGTATGAGATTTTTATATGATTTACTGTGTGAGAAATGCCTGCTACTCTCATGTTTGGATCGTGTATGGGAACTCTATGAATGTGTGTGAGCATGACGGTGCGTTTAGCATGAGTTTCCGGCGAGATCTTGTATGTTAGGGTCTCGGAGATTAGTCTCGGTTAGTAGTTTACAAGGCTTTAATGAAAAAATGGATTGCATATTCTTACTCAGCGTGAAAATCCGAGTCAAACGGTGGTGTTGTTGTGAATTTCTGGACATTTTGGTCCGGCACCGGTGGTGCTACTCGCCGGAGAAGACGACCGGAGTTATCTCCGGCGTCTGCGTTTTGCTTCATGAGTTTCCCTCTCTGTCAGTTACGTGGCACTCCCTGAACGGTTTCCTCTCCCACTTCTTTGCAATTTCGTTTTATTTCAATCATTGGGAGATTACGTGGCTAGACGTGATTAGCCAAGGACTTATTTTTGTCTTATTCACTTAAGTGACCATGACCAATTGATGCAGGTTCTTCTAGTTACCATGTCACGTCCACATAGATAATATTCCACATGCATGAATAAAGTGATAAAAACTGAAGTGAAATAAAAGTGAAATATAGAACAAGAGGCATTGGGCCTCTACGCTTTGGGCCTCACCCAATTCCTGGATCACACCCCTCACTTGCTAACACGTACACACTCAGGGACTGGGCCTTAGCGCCACCATTGCTTTCCCCACCCCCTGAACAGGCCCAGTTCTCTGCTTGTACATAATTTTAGTTCATTTTAAAATTACTACTGCACCCCGTTTGCTATTATAAAAACAAATATTAAAAATTGATTTCTTTTAATTCTTTTGAACATTAATCCATTTTTTTCTTAAATAAAAATTGACAAAAACATTTTTCACCCAATTAGACTTTTTAGAATTTTATCTTCTTTAATTGATTTTTTTAATTGTTGTTTCCTTGAATTTTGATAGGTTGATAAACCATAATAAATAAATAGTTTGTGACAACACTGGGCCACGCATCTTAGGCCCTTGTGCTGTTTCTGCGTCCACACCCACGCATTGCTAATGCGCCCCTATGCTTCTGGACTGGGCCTTGGCGCCAACTGCTCTTACTCCCCCCCTGTTTGGACCCAGTTTGCCATTTTAATTGATTTTTAGTTCATTTTAAAATTACTGCTGCACCCCCTTTGCTATTATAAAAACAAATATTAAAAATTGATTTCTTTTAATTATTTTGCACATTAATTGAGTTTTTTCCTTAAATAAAAATAACAAAAATATTTTTTCACTCAATTAGACTTTTTAGATTTTTATTTTCTTTTAATTGACTTTTAATTGATTGTTTTCTTTGATTTGTGATTGGTTGATAAACCATAAAAAATAAATAGTTTTCTTTGTTAATTCAAAAATAGTTCTATCATGAATAAAGTGTAATTGTTTGTGTGTATATATATTTTCATGATTGGCTTAGATTTTAATTCTTTTCCTTTTGTAAATATTTTCTTATATTGTAAAACGCTTATACTACTTTTCCCCATTCTATTAGACTTTAGACTCAAGCAATAACAACTAGGCTTAGAAATTAGGCTAGTCCCCCCACTTTTTCATTCTTTTTCTTTTACAACATTAAAACATCTAAAAATACTTGAATAAATTCCCCACAAAAAATACAAAGAAAATACTTAAAACACTAATAATCAAAGTGAAAATTCTTAAAAAGGGAATGGAAGCTTGAAACATCCCTTGCTTAAGGGAATGTTCGAGTGCTTGGATCTCCCTTGCTTAAGGGTCCCATTCAGGCGTAAGTTCCCACCTTCTAAAAAACACAAACCAAAGAGTAACTCGAGTTTCCCTTGCTTAAGGGATTTCCTCGAAATGCTCAAACTCTCTCTCTTTCTCTCCTTTCTTAAGGGCATCGTTATCTCCGCTCCATTGCATCCTAGGCTGTCCCCTTATGCAAGAGCGCGAGCGTTAACGCCGCCCAACTAAAAAACACAAAAACAAACAGAAAATCTTGAGCCGAGCTACGGTAACTCTGATTCCTGAAAAGGATACGTAGGCAGCGGGGTAGGACCCGTGCGAGTACAATTCTTTATTTTCCCTACATTCTGCATCCATTCACATTTAGACATAGACATAGTACACACCCTTTAGATAGAAACAAACATAAATGGATACCATCGAGTACGATGGGCGCGAGGGGTGCTAATACCTTCCCCTCGCGTAACCGACTCCCGTACCTAGATTCTCTGGTCGCAAGACCCTGTTCCTTCCTTTGTTAGGTTTTCTGATATTCCTTTCCCTTATGGGATAAATATATTGGTGGCGACTCTGTTCATTTTTCGCGAGCGTGCGACAGCTGGCGACTCTGCTGGGGACACCTAAGCAAGTCGATCCTAGCCTTTGTTTGTTTTATTTTTATTGGGTGTTTACTTGTTTTTTATGTCTATATCTTGTATATATGTTTGCATGTTTATTTTCCTGCTTGCATATCATGTTTACTTTCCGCATGCATCTGGACTATATTATGGGTCCCCGTGGGGGCCACATAGTTTTATGCTTTGTTTTGCAGGTGGGGGGTTTTTTGAGGTAAAAGGCCCACTACCCAGGCCAAGTGACACATAGGATTAGCGTGGATGCTCATGTTGACTCCCGTGGCTCTTGCTACGATCGAGTTTGACATGGGGTACCACAACTGGGCGAGGTTCTTTCATGGAACACTGTGTCTGGCACGCTTGTTGCCTCAAACACTTTGTAACCCATGGGAACTGTAGACCCTAGTGACCAGTAGGGACCACTTGTCCGTGTCTAGACTACATACCTGTGAGATTGGGGTGGGACAGGAAACCTTGGCTCCTACATACCATTGCTTCTTCATATTTGAGGTCGGACCTTTATTTGGTCTATTCTCATGGTGCTTGATATTCTGGTATTCAAAAAGGCGTCGAACCCTTGATCCTGTGACATTTAACCTACAAAGGCTTTACATCAGTCATTCAGAGGATTGCACAGATTGCTACTCAGATTATATGGACCTTGATCCCATGCTTTTGCATTGCATAACATCATTGCTTTATCCACTTCATTTGTGGGGGATCCTAAAGTCTATTTCCAAAAAAAAAAAGAAAGAAAAAAAAGGAAATAGAAAATCAGAAAAAAGAAAAGAAAAGATATTCTATACAAAAAAAAGGGCTTTGATTCCAAAAGAGAACAAAAAGTGTATGAAAAGACTTTAGGATCTCTCGTAAATGAAACATGCATTCATATTATCATGCATTTCATGGCTCTTTCAAAGACTTATGGGACCCTTTCTATTCAGATTTCAAAATCATCGACAGATTTGACTTCTCACCACCACGAGCTCCGAGATCAACTATGGAACAACTCCGTGAGGAAATGGATGAGATGAGGGAACAAATGGGTCATCTTATGTTGGAAATGCAAGAATTGATCCATAATCAGGGTGCACTAAAAGAGGAAAACAGTCAGTTGAAGACTCAAGTGAGTTTGGTCATGGAAGTTCTGAAAAAGGTACTAAGAAAGGAGGGTGATGTTATTCCTACTGCTGCAACAGAGGTCGTTGATCTCTCCTCTCCAATAGGATCTCCTCCAATTCATGCATAAGTGAATGTCCGTATTCCAGAAAGTATCACCAAAAAAAAAACAATAAGCCCATAAGGAGTCAAGTCTCCTCAACTATAGCAATCATCATTTCATTTCTGTACTCTCATTTCAAGTATTTCCTGTTTTGTAGAAGGCTACTTCCTTGTTTGAACTCGTTGGCATGATAATAATGAAAGCACCACAAATTCTCGAGCAACTTTGTCAGAATCTTCTTTCCAAGGGGTAATTAAGAATGTTTCGTCGAAGCATCTACCATTCTCAAGGTTCTTGTGCTCAGTTGTATCCGTGGAGGTTGGTGTTTCAGTTGGTGTTTGAGCTCTCCTTGCAACAAGTAGCTTCTCTAAGTTTGGTGACCACACAAGGTTCCTCCATGTTTGACGGCAAATACTTCTCCAATGAATATGCTTGGGGCTCCCGCACGAGGGATAAGCAAGACGCACTCTTATCTTGAGCATTGCATCATTCGCATTGCTCGAATCCCTGAAGCATTACAAATTCTTGGGTGACTTCGTCAGAATCTTCTTCCGTGCGATAATCAAGAGTGTTCTTCACAATGCTTCTCTTTCTCAAGGTTCTACTTCATATCTCAGTTGTCTCTTCTCGGAATTTCCTTCTCAGTGGCCTTGCTAGTTATCAGAGACAAGAAGAACATGAGAAACAAATTGATGTGATCCTATTGCCTTGTTCCCATTCGCTTCCCTGTTTGTTGGAACTTCAATTGGTTAAGATTCGAGTATTGGGTCTTCTTCACCACAAGTAGATCTACTCAATTTAATGACCATACAAGATTCCTTCCACTCTACGGGAACCTTCTCTATGTCATTGTGATTGTGTTTACTGCTAATGATTGGGAAAGTTTCTCCTTTGTGTTAGGAGAGAGAATTGAATTGATTTGAAAAGACAGACAGACAAACAATCAAACTGACTATTTTTGGTATTTTATTAGCTCGCTGAGATTCCTTGTGAACCTCATGCCTACATATCCCTAATGGAAGTCAGAGCTTAATGTAGTTCGGGGAACTAATTAGGGATTTAAATGATTTTTGGTGCCTTGCTTGAAGCTCAAGGTTGAAGCTTTGAATTAAATCTCTGTTTACAATAAAGAGACATGAAATCATCTTTACAGAGAGGTATTTCTACTATTCCACCACAAACATTTTTAAAGTGACAGAAAAGCTAAAAAAAATGATGTTTCATTAAGAGGGGAGTCTACTTGGTTGATCAAGTATGACAGCCATCGTGCATCTAAAATGAAAGATTCTCAACCAAATTAGGGAAAGGGTCGTACAAGTCTGGGTGTGTTGCCAGAGCATGCCTTTCAGTGTTCTAAATGGGAGAAATGATGATTTGTTTGAAATGATGATTGTTTGAAATGATTGTTTGTTTGTGGTGAGATAAGAGAAATATCTACCTATGAAGATGAGCTATGTCTATCTATTGTTTGAAAGATTTGATTTTTTAGCTGGCTTGCATGAGGCCCAAGCTTGAGGCTTTTGATTGGTTTATTGACTTATTGATATAACTCTACTGGGGAGAATTTAAACTAACATTTTTTTGTGTTCTGTACAAAGCCCAGAATTGAGGCTGACTCTAATTGGAGAGTGTTTATTTTGTGAGTTTAATTTGGTGTTCTGTACAAAGCCCAGAATTGTGGCTGACTCTTTTTAGGGCGGCTCTATTTTTGTGTGCCTTGTACAAAGCCCAAGGTTGTGGCTGACTGCTGAGGAAACTGAGTTTTTAAGACTATGGATGACTCTATTTGTGTGCCTTGTACAAAGCCCAAGGTTGTGGCTGACTCTAGCTAGGGGAAAGATTATTTTCTTCCTTGTACAAAGCCTAAGGTTGTGGCGGACTCTTTAATGAAACTGAGTATGGAAGACTCTATGGGGAAAAGATCTTTGACACAGGGAAATATGGTTTATCTGCCTTGTACAAAGCCCAAGGTTGTGGCTACTTAATGACAAAGGACTCACTGGGGGAATTTTATTCTGCAAGAGGATTTAACAAACTAAATTATTTTTATGTTTTTTTTTTTTGAAGCTAACCCTTTCCAGGGATTTTGACTCAGCTGGAGAAATTGTCTATTAAAAGACATGATTTTTGGAGACTAACCCTTTCCAGGGGTTTTGACTCTTTTTGGGGAATTTATCTCTTTGAAAGAATGAATCTTTGGATTTGAATGAGTGATTTTGGAGGCTGACCCTTTCCAGGGGTTTTTGTTAAAATGATAGAATGATTTGGAGGCTAACCCTTTCCAGGGGTTTTGTTAAAAAAAGGAATGTGTGGAGGGTAAACCTTTCCAGGGGTTTTTGTTAAAATGGCAGAAAGATTATCTAGTGGAGACTTCTCTTTTAAAGCCCAAGATTAAGGATGACTCTGACTGAGGATAAGCAAATATGGATCCTAGACTCTGCTAAGGAAGATTGATGAAGATAAGGGTGACAGAGACTGTCCGTGTCTCTCATTCCAAAAAGTGTACTCAACATGATATTGAGACAATCTTAGCTTGTTTAAAGTATGGTTTAAAGTGGAAGAAACAAACCAGGATAGGCTAAAAGGTAACTAAAGACCTGTTCCTATGTTTATAAGAAACCTGATGGGTCCTTGTATACAAGCTCAAGAGGAAGCTGGAAATGCTTTTAAGAAGCATGTGGGTCCTTGTACAAAGCCCACTAGGAGGCTAATCGAGGGTCATCGAGGGTCCTTGTAATAGCACAAGAGAAAGCTATGTGGTTTTGAACTAATTTTGGCTTTAAGCAAATGGATAAGAGGTTTCACCGGGAATAATTCCTCTTTGGGTGGATGTGTCCTAGTTTTTGTTCTAAGGCTTTTGCCAAGATGTTTCACCGGGAATAATTCATCTTGGGGGTTTAAACTACAGATTTCTAATTAGGAAACAACCTTCACCGGGAAGACATTCTCAATCCTAGGTCATATTCCTATAATATATATATATATATATATATATATATATATATATATATATATATATATATATATATATATATATATAGTTTAACTGTCCTAAGGTTTACACTAAGACGTAGTTCTAAACAATATATAAACAGTTCTATATTTGACAGTAATTTAAAATAAAGACTGTAAATTGAAAGCTTGTAAAGCCTAACCTGGATGGAGTGGAGGCCTTTGAAGAAGTATGTACAAAGCCTCAACAACAATTTTTGTTGTTTTGTTGATAACAGTTGAATATTTATGATAAACAGTTAAAGGTTTTGAAAACAAAAGAAGTGAGGATGGACAAAGATCCATAGGTATCTGAAGAGTTTCACCGGGAATATTGCCCTTCAAATAGCAGAAGAATTTTTTGAAAACAGAAAGAAGATTTTGTAAATACAGTTTTTGAAAACAAACTATGAAAAGAAAAAGGTGTTGGGTCTTACACTCTAATAGAGGCCCAATGAAAAAATGATTTACTATTTATGAAAACAGTTGAAAATGATTTGTGATTTGAAATGATTATTGTTGTGAAAACAGTTGATTAACAATAAAATAAAAGAGGGGGTTGGGACTTACACTCTATTAGAGGCCCAATGAAAAATGATTTACTGTTTATGAAAACAATTGAAAATGATGCGAGGTTCTATCGTTTGACAACCTCGATCGTCTGTTTATTTTGAAATATGAAAACAGTTTTGAATTTTGACAAAAGTCAACTTAATTAGGGTAAAGATGAAATCTAAACCTAGTTGAGACCTAAATGGCTTAGGGTTTTATCACAAAATATTCATAAGGTATTAGGTTTTTTTGGAAAGTTCAATGAAAACATATATTAAAACATATTTTAAACACTAAAACAACACCATTTTCAACCTAATAAAAATATACAAAATAAATAATATTTTTGTGATTTTTTGATTTATTCACAAAATATATATATTATTCAACAAGTGTGTGAAAAATGAAGTGAAAATGACTTAGTTTGATAGGTGAAATAATTGGTTAAAGTTGTGAAAAAATTAAGTGAGAAAAGTGATAAAAAAATAGGTTTTGGTCCTAGCAAGGCTTGAACTCACGCCCTTATAGTCACACACTCAAAATAACACCACTAGGCCAAACGCCAGTTGGTGACTATAACACGCGCGCATTTGGTTTTGTTTTAAAACAAGTTAGAAAATCTAAAAAAAATAAAAGGATCAAAAAGTCTGGGGCGAGGGGGATTCGAACCCTAGACTTGAGGCACGAGGAGACTAAGAGCGCATGTGAGGCCACTAGGGCAAATTATTTATTCGTTTAAGAAACGCATACCATTAAAAATAAAATAAACTTTGCCCAGTGATTTGAAAATTGCACGCCATAGCCATGGTCGTCTTCTTCCTTGAGCTTGTGAGAATTCAAAATTCTAACTCTCTGGTTTCTCAACCAAATGGTATGATGTAAACATCAATTTTGCTCGTTTTTGGACGAGGAACATGATCATGGGTTCATAATTCATTTATTCTAAGTGTAACTAACTAATTTCAGTATGAACACGAAGAACACATAAACCATAAATTTAAAATTAAATGACAAACAAGATGAATAAATGAATGATGATAGAGGGTTTTCAATCCTCTGATGATGCTGAACAAGATAGTATAGAGCTATATGAGAAAGAATACTCAAATAAGTGGGTTGGAGTTTGAAAAAATACCTCAAAAAATGGAGGTCGTGAGGATAATGAGGAACACCTGGGCTTGTGTGAGTGATCCTAAAAGCTTCCTTGGGACTCAGTGATGCTAACTGAATGCTTATTGTGACTTCAATCCTTCTGAATTGCGCTACCCGACACCTTCAATTTGAGCTTCAAGTGGACATGGAGGATGATGAATCTTCAGTTACAGATGAGCTGCAGCCATCTGAATAGCTTCACTATGCCCTAAGGAACGTGTCTGGATGCTTTGCTTTGTTTGAAACCTTCTGAATTTCTCTATGGGCCTCCAACTGCAACAGCTCCAAAGTGAAAGCAGCAATGGTGTTCCTCCACCTACAGAAGTGATCCAGGTGCTTGGATCACCTCAAATGAACCCCCTTGAGATGTTAGAATGCTTACTTTCCAAAGAGAAGCTCTGGTTTGAAGAAAGCGATTCTTCTTGCCAAAGAACTTTGAAAACCCATAAGCATGAGAAGAGAAAGAGAAAGCAAGGAATAGAGTTGCTTTGGTGTGAATTGTATGAAGGATATCACTTGTATTTATAGGCAAATGGTTCCGTATAGTTGCAGAGGAATGTGGTTACTTAGTGAGGTTGATTTGGTTTCTTGGCTATGAAGGAATTCAAAAATATCCACAATGCAATGATGGAAATTTTGATTCCATTTGATCAATCCCCTAGCCCTCGATTCTGCTTGATCTTAAGGGAAAAATCTGAGACAGAAATGAGCTCCAATTGGTTGGGAAGAGATTCCTTTGGTGATTCATCATCTTGCCATAAATTCTCAAATGTAATCATTACATAATCACATGCCTTTGTTTTTAGGAATATTCTCTAATCCTTTTGCAATGATGAAAATGGATGTATGGTGTGCTTGCAGATGTATTAGAGGTCGGGTAGCATCACTTAGTGAAGTCATTTGCACAAAGTTGCAAAGTTCCAAATTGCACATGACCTATAATTTTCACTTCAAGTGCCTAACTTTGATCAATCATATCTCTTAGCTCAAAATGAATTTGGAGAAGGTTGAGCACAATTTGGAAAGCCCTTAACATGTACTTCATTTGATTAGTTTGGTGTTTGCCCAAATTCTTTAGGGAAATTAGTGAAAAAGTCTCATAAAGTTTGAAGAAAACTAGGGTTTTCTTGCATGTTTTGTGAAGGCAGCCACTTTGAAGCTCCATAACTCTTCAATGGTTGATTTTTAGCCAAAACATTATATGTGACAAAGTTGTTCATTAGATCAAAATCTACAACTTTCATGTTGGAAGTTTTTTTCAGTTTGTAGGTGAAATTTTGAGATATTCCCTTCCAAATTTTGGTAAAAACCACTTGAAAACACTTAGAAAATTTTCTAAGTATGAAAAGTCAAATCTTGACTTTTTGATTCTTGGTTGACTTTCTTGATTTTCCTTGATCAAATGACTTCAAATATCATATATTGATGATTTAAAACTTCAAAAGTCATGATTGACCAAAATTTCCAAAAAGTCAAAGGTGATCTTGTACAATTGACTTTTTCAGGCGAATCGCGTTTCTGGAGATCTCAAGTGAATTAAGCTATCCTTACCAAATGAATGATATGAATGGATAATATTGAGTTATTGAAGAATATTGAGCCATGCTTTGAGTTTTAGATCTATCCCCTAATTAAAAGTCAACTGTCCAGGTGAATTAGGGTAAAAACCCTAATTGTTGACCAGGTGAAATTTGTGACTCTAGACCTTGAATTGAGGTGTAATGCCTTTTGGATATTGTCATATGAGTTATTTGAATATGATTGATGCCTTTGAGTGATGCCCTGGAGATTTCTAGGGTTTCCCAAATGTGATCCCTGATTATAGTCCTTGATGGGGCTCAAAACCCTAGACTGGTGAAGTAAGCAAACTTGGGTTCAGGTGATGGGTGTCTTAATCAATCATAGGTGAATAGAATGAAGTTTTTTAATTCTATGTTTGTGTTGGAGACCATCCCTTTTATTTACTAATACTTTGCCTGAGCTCTTTGTTCTTGAACACCCTTGATTAAGTATTAAATGAACAAGTGACTGTTCTGAGCAACTGCTTTGATTCTGATGAAAATCCTGAAAGTATAACATCTCAGGGGGGTCAAAATTAGGGTATGACAGATGTCCTACAAGATGTCATAAGATGTTGAGTTGAAGGCCTTCAACATCTAGAACAACATGTCGTTTGAAGAAGCGCAAGGATCGTTGTCATAATCGAGTTCCAAATGTCATATTAATAGAAATTCTATTAGGTATGTTTTAACTTTTAATTCTAGTTTATTGCATTTAAATGTTTATGGGTAAGATCGAAAGCCGTCCATACTTAAGATTAAACTCAATTAGTTTTTAACCGAACAAAAAGAGTGAAAACAATTTGTTTGGTTAATTAGGAATCTTTAACACATTTTTAGAAAACGATTTTGAAACTATTTTTGGACGCGTTTATGGGTTGAAATCTGATTCTTGGCCAAAAGCCAAGAATCTCTTTAAGTTAAAGTTTCCAAGTTAAAATCACTTTTCTACTAAGACAACTAACTAATTTTTTAAAAATAGGTTTTCAACTTTAAGGTTTGAGGAACCTTTTATAAGTGACAATAAAAGGATAAGATTAAAGAGTAAACTCAATTCTTAGTATGCGAAAGCAACAAGTTCCTGTTAAATTATTCCTTTCTTTAAGTAGAAAAAATTGCCCCATAAGTAATTCTATCAATATATGACTGGAACACTGTCTGATTTACGTGAATTACATTCGAAACTATTGTTTTTATCTGCACATTTTATATCCATTTACTTTCTTGCACTCCACTCATCTCAAATATTCTCATCCGCCTTAGATAAGCACCTTAGCAATATAGTTGATAGATTGACGATTGGTATCTGTGGTTTGATAATCTTATATATTACTTCGATAGGCTGTGCAGTTGCAATTTTATTTTAGACTCTATATACAAACCCATCATGTTTTTGGCACCGATGCTGGGGACAAACTTCGTCAAATTTTGTACCCTGTTGTTATCCCGTTTAGACTAAGGCTTTATAAGTCGGTAGATGCATAAGATTCGTAGCACCGAAAACTTAGTAGATTCTTTAGTGGAACCCGAATGTTACACTCGAGCACGCCTTTTTATCCAAAGGTTAAGAAGAGCTAATGGCCAAAGACCGTAACCAAAGACATCTTAAGGAATTTTTCCAACCATCTAATGAGGAGCCTAGTTCTAGTACAGTAAACCATGCCATAACAACTAATAATTTCGAACTAAAGCCCTCACTATTACAATTAGTACAACAAAACCAATTCGTTGGTCTCGCTATTGAAAACCTGAATCAACACCTAAAAGTGTTTATCAAGTTAGCCGACACCCTGAAATCAAATGGTGCTTCGCCTGAAGTAATTCGTATAACGCTATTCCCTTTTTCCCTTAGAGGTAAAGCACACGACTGGTTAGAATCTCTTATTTCCAACTCAATAACAATTTGGGAAGACCTTAGAAGAGTATTCCTTGATGGGTATTTTCTCCCAAGCAAGACCGCTGTCCTTAGGAACCTTATCACTAGATTTACTCAAAACCAAGGTGAATAATTTTTTTAAGCCTAGGAGAGTTATAAAGACCTTTTGAGAGCTTGTCCACACCATGGCCTAGAGAAATGGATGATCATACACACCTTCTATAATGGACTCCATTATAATACTAAGATGTCCATCGATGCTTCCGGTGGTGGTGCGTTGATGAACAAACCTTACCCTAAAGCTTGTGCCCTAATTGAAGATATGGCCCAAAACCATTACCAATGGGGAACAGAATGAGCAACACTAAAGAAGAAGGAAACCCAAGAAGGAATACATAGGATAATTTGCATGGAAAAAATGCAAGCCAAAATGGACGCCCTAGCCTTAAAAGTCTAAAATATGTCTCATAACCCTACCATAGTAGCTGCAGTCCAATCAGAATGCGAACTCTGTGGAACCCAAGGACATCAAACTTTTAATTGTAACCTAATGGATGAGTCTAGCACAGAACAAGTTAACTACATCCAAGGAAACCCTTTTTCCAATACTTACAATCCTGGATGGAGGAACCACCCGAATCTCTCCTATAAAAACAACAACCCAATCCAAAATCCTGGATCTTCAAAACCACAAGGTTTTCAAGCTTGAAGGTGTTTTCATGTTGGCTGCATTAGTGGTAAAACATACCTGGTTGATATTGTGTTATGCAGGTTGCATATGTGTGAAGCTAATACAGGTTCTGTAGTGAATGTCATGACTGATATCATGACATCCTTGTGTGACAACAGGAGCTATTATTATTTATTAAATGTGTTTCCTGATTTATCTCAATTATTAGTTTAGGAAACCTTTTATTGTGTGCTGAATATTTCGTCTAGAAGATCCTGCTGACAGCATATTTTGGAACAACCAGATGGCGTGTAAATTAGGTTAACTTGGTTAACCCTAGTTTGTTTCAAAAAAAGCCCAAGGCCCAAGACTGCATATAAAAAGACTGCAATCCTATTTTGGAACACAGACATAAGATTTTGTGTATTGTGAAGAACCGTAGTTCTGTAGCTGTCTTATGTGATCCAAGCAATTGTCCTTGATGATTGCGTTGGAATAGGTTGTGTGTCTTTATTGTCACTCTAAGCTTTTAAGCACGAGTGTGTTTCTCTTGATTGAAGCTTTTAAGCAGATCAAGGTGTGTTTTTTAAGAGTGTATTCTCTCTATAATTGTTTATGTTTATGTGTAATCATTGTTGTGACTGAGGGAGAGTGAGTGGAGATACTCAGGTCTAGGAATAGTATGGAATTGCATTGGGTAGGTCTTAAGTGAGGAGTTGTAAATGGGGGAGTTTAACTTCGAATTAATTATGCTTATATTGGATTCCCTCCCTGGCTTGGTAGCCCCTAGAGTAGGTTGTTTGAACCGAACGGGGTAAACAATTCGGCATGTTCTTTATCGTTTTTATGTTGTTCTGTTATATTTTTATGTGCTATGTAATTTTGGATGTCATAACATCCAGTAAGACATCGAGCGTGTGTTACTAGAATTTTCAATTGGCATCCGAGCAGGCACCCTGCCTGTTAAATCTGGGTGAGATATAGGGATAACAAAATTCTGGTACTATGGAGAAGGAACTGTTAGTGTTTGGAAATAGACCACATATCCTGGATGGCTCTAACTATGACTACTGGAAACCTCGCATGGTTACAGTCATTAAGTCAGTGGACAACAAGGCCTGGAGAGCTGTGGAAAGCGGATGGAAACATCCTGAGCAGATTATGGAAGATGGAACCACTGTTCTAATTCTTGAAACTCAATGTAGCAAAACTGAAGAAGAGTTAGCTTTGGGCAATTCCAAGGCCCTAAGTGCACTGGTCAATGGTATTGACAAGAACATATTCAGACTTGTGCAACACTGTGAGCTGGCTAAAGAAGCTTGGGATATTCTCAAAACAGCACATGAAGGCACA
The DNA here is from genome assembly GCF_029867415.1 of Vicia villosa. Lineage (NCBI taxonomy): Eukaryota > Viridiplantae > Streptophyta > Magnoliopsida > Fabales > Fabaceae > Vicia > Vicia villosa. The sequence goes on along the minus strand of NC_081185.1, from coordinate 59,226,583 downwards.
TCTAAGGTGAAAATGTCGAGACTTCAAATACTCACTACGAAATTTGAAAATATCAAAATGAAAGAGGATGAAACCATTTATGAATTCTACATGATTGTCCGTGAGATTTCAAACAACTCAGCAGCCTTAGGAGAAAAAATGAGTGAAGAAAAACTAGTACGAAAGATCCTCAGATCACTGCCTAAGCGATTTGATATGAAGGTAACTGCCATAGAGGAAGCTCAAGACATCAGCAACATGAAACTGGACGAACTTATTTGTTCTCTACAAACCTTTGAGTCATGCATCTGTGAGCCTGTTTAAAAGAAGAAGAAAAGCATAGATTTTGTTACCAACACAAGTGATAGTTCAAGAGAAAGCAATGGTGGAATTGATGAAAATTTATCTGAAGCCATAGCCATGCTTGGAAAACAATTCAACAGACTTATTAAAAGGGTTGATCAGAAGTCCAGACCCAATGTCAAGAACACTCCCAATGACATCAGTCATACCTATGACTCAAGCAAAAGATCCAAAGCTGAGGAGAAGCCCAATCTAGGGAAAGGGGTTCAGTGTCATGGATGTGAAGGATTCGAACACATAAGAGCTGAATGTCCTACCTACCACAAGGAGCAAAAGAAAGGACTGTCTGTTACTTGGTCTGATGAAGACTCTGATTCAGAAGAAGAAACTGCAAAACATGTCACAGTTCCAACAAGAATCTATGAATCTGACGATGATTCCAGTGATTATGAGCTAACGTTTGATGAACTAGTTGCCTCGTACAAGAAGTTGTGTATAAAGAATGCTGAAGTCTGCAAACAAGTGGAGAAGCAAGAGATAATCATAAGAGAGCTAGAAACTAAGAAGAATAAACATCTTGCAACCATAGACTCCATCAGTAGTGAGGTATGCATGTTGAACTACAAACTTGATCAAATGACCAAGTCATTCAAAATGCTGAACAATGGATCTAATACCCTAGAAGAAATTTTGGAATGTGGACAAAGAACAAGAGACATGTCTGGAGTGGGATTTATGGCTAAAGAGGAACTCATCTCTGGATTCAGGAAATCAAAGCCCGAGAATTGTGTGACCAACCAGATGTTAGCGCCAATGTCACAACATCAAGATAATAGAAGAAGGAGGCACTCAAAGAAGAAATTTCTAAAATGGAAGTGTCATCACTGTGGAAGGTTTGGTCACATAAAGCCATTCTGTTTTAAACTGTTTGGATATCCAGATCAAGTCCATCAAGCCAAGTCGTGGGTGACTGAGAATGATGCTCTAATAGCACACACCTCTCTAAGAATGCCAGCCAAAGAAGATTAGTATCTTGACAGTGGTTGCTCAAATCATATGACTGGGAGCAAGAACTCACTAGTAAACCTCAAACTTGAGGGAACCAGCTATGTGACTCTTGGTGATGGAGATATAAGAGAAGTCAAAGTTGTTGGCAAGATAAAAGGTCAGAGAGTTCCTAACCTGCATAATGTGCTACTTGTACAAGGAATGGCCACGAATCTTATAAGCATTAGCCAGCTATGTGATGAAGGACTCCATGAAGGAATCCATGTCCTGCTGACAACATATTTTGGAACAACCAGATGGCGTGTAAATTAGGTTAACTTGGTTAACCCTAATTTGTTTCTAAAAAAGCCCAAGGCCCAATACTGCATATAAAAAGACTGCAATCCTATTTTGGAACGCAGACAGAAGATTTTGTGTATTGTGAAGAACCGTAGTTTTGTAGCTGTCTCGTGTGATCCAAGCAATTATCCTTGATGATTGCGTTGGAATAGGTTTTGTGTGTTTATTGTCATTCTAAGATTTTAAGCACGAGTGTGTGTCTCTTGATTGAAGCTTTTAAGAAGATCAAGGTGTGTTTTTGAAGAGTGTCTTCTCTGTGTAATTGTTTATATTTATGTGTAATCACTGATGTGATTGAGGCGGAGTGAAGGGAGATACTCAGGTCTAAGAATAGTTTGGAATTGCATTGGGTAGGTCTTAAGTGAGGAGTTGTAAATGAGGGAGTTTAACTCCGAATTAATTCTGCTTATATTGGTTCCCTCCCTGGCTTGGTAGCCCCCAAAATAGGTTGTTTGAACTGAACTGTGTAAACAATTATGCATGTTCTTTATTGTTTTTATGTTGTTCTGTTATATTTTTATGTGCTGTGTAATTTTGGATGTCATAACATCCAGTAAGACATCGAGCGTGTGTTACTAGAATTTTCAAAGCTCAAAGACAACATCAGCATATTCTGCCTAAACTCAGCAAAATAAAGAGTTCCACAACCAAAACGTTCATACAAATGAACTAATCGCAAAACTAGGAACCAAGTTTGACTAGATGATAATCCATAATAAGATGCTTGAGACCCAAGTCTCGCAAGTAGCTCAAACACAAGCCCCACAAACTACATCTGGAGGACAATTCCCTAGACAAACTCAACCCAATCCTAGAGGGCAAGCAAATTCCATTACCTCAAGAAGCAGAACCGCTTATGATGGACCTAAGAACCTAACTTCAAGGGTGCCTGAAAAACCTAAGGAAAATGTCATACCCACGGATAAAGTAGAGAAACCGGAGGAACCCAGAAAGTAACCAAATGAAGGATTAGAAACGAAAGATAAATATTATAACCACTACCGCCGTATAAGCCACCAATTCCATATCCGCAAATACTTCAACCAACCAAAATAGAAATTCACTACCAAAAATTTGTCAAGGTGATAGAAAAACTCCATGTAGAGATCCCTTTTACTGAAGAAATCGCCTAAATAAAAGACATTCGGTCCAACAAGAGGAGACTCGACGATCCTAAACCTTTAGAATGCAACTTCATCTTCGAAAATAAACTTGCCAAGAAAGGAAAGGACCCTGGAAGCTTTTCCATTCCTTGCATCCTAGGAAATCATATGATCAACAAAGCTTTCTTAGACATAGGAGCGAGCGTAAGTGATCTTACTGAGCGGATCAGATGACCGGGAACAATGAAGGCTTGGAGTTCGGGATGACAATATGGAGAAAAAGGTGTTTTACCTGCAAGGCACTCTGATGCCAAAGTAAGAACGTATTCCACAAGGTACAACAAAGTAAATGGGGTTTTAGTGATAAGAAAAGATTACCTTGCCCTTTGCGTGTAGATGGAAATTTATAGGATGTTTTGGAACAGATTGGACGCCTCCTTTTAGGGCGAATATTTAGGAGACGCGTGGATTAGTTGTTTACCAAGCACGAGGGGTCCTTGTGGTCGGTTATTTGGCACGTTTTCGCAATCTGTTCGGCTGGAAACCATCACGTGCGTCCTGAAGCGTGTTGGGCCGAAGGCGGGAATGGCCCAATTGACTGGGTTGGGCCGGTCCAGAACAGGAGCCCCCTAAGTCGTTGCTTCCGGTCAGAGGAGTGACGACTTATAGGAAGTTGATCCGAGGGTCCGTGCCCTGTCTATCCGAGGGAGGTAGGCCGTTTATTTCTGAGGAAAAGGAAATGTCAGGTCGGGAGTGAGGAAGCGTGTTGTTTAAAAACAGTAGGTGATTGGGAATGTTGCATTTATTGCAAAATGATAGGCAATCAAGTACCTAGGCTGTAGGGTTAATGATGACCATCCCTCTGTACAGTCTGGCACGTGCGGCACGTGTGGGGATTTAAGTAGCCTATAAATAGAGAACAACCCTCATTTTTCCAAACTATTCAAATTCGTGTGCTTTGCTCTCCATCTGTCGACTCTTTTCCCTTGCAGTGGTGTTTGTTACAGATTTCTCAACTCTTAATCAAAAATTGTAACTGTAAGTTTATCCTGTGACCTCTTCTTTTTGCACTTTTATGCTTTGATCTTTATTTAGAATCGATGGCATGCGGTTAGGGTAAGCTTTTAGGAAGATTTTTTGATGAACATAGATGATGAATGTGGTGGCGTACGACAGAGATAGGAGGCTTCTCCGCCGTTCATGAGTGTTTTGATGAGTTTATCTTTAGCTTCCAGCTTTTTGTATCGTCGAAAGACGTTTGATTATGCTTATGGTGTTTTCTGCGTCATAGTTAGATGTTTTGCGTTTTTGCCCTTTTCTCGGGCGCGAACTTTGTCTGGCTCGGAATTTTTGTTTATGGAGGGGCAAGGACGTGGTTCATCTGGTCTATGGGCCATTGACGTGCCCTTTCACTCTGGACGATGGTGGAAGGGTGGATTTGATTCGATTTGTTGAATTCACTGTTCTCTCATGTTTTTCAGGTGAAAATGGCAGACGAAACTCGTCCGATGGCGTCTGTCGCCCTCGGTTTTTTACCGTACCTCTCGCGGAGAGATACACGAACTGACTCTTCTCTTTTTGCTTTTGTGTTTTTGAAAATCAGAGAGTCGCCACCGACTTTTATTTTATCCAATTAAGGAAAGGTTTATAAAAGAAACAGAGAAAGACCTTTAAGAGATTTTGGGTAAGGGGGTAGGTTATACAAAGGGAAGGTGTTAGCACCCTTTGTATCCGTGGTTATCCATGGGCTCTTAATTTGCTTAGCTCACTTGTTTTGAATCATTTTTTCTCTTGCCTTGAAACGCTTGTATGTGGTTTCAAATACCTTTGAAAATTGATTTTTGTAATGATCCTTGTGCGGATGTATACAAAGTATTTTATCTTTCGAAAGATGTTTTGAAAAAAAGAACGTTAACTTCGTAATGATCCTTGTTTGGATATATACCAAGTATTGTCTTTTTTGAAAGTTTTATTTTGAAAAACAACGGTATATGAGACATTTGTTTGTTTTGATTTGAGCAAGCAATTAGGAGGTCTACCCTGAGTTTATAAGGTCTTTTCCTATTTCCTTTAGAAAATTCTCCTTTTATCGGATATAAACAAAAGTTCGATTTTGCATTTGAAACAGTAGAATTTTATTTTTATTTTGAAAAAGAGTGAAAGAGGGATTACCCTAGGAGGTGCAAGTGTGATGGTGTTTTGATTCAGATATTTTATCTTTGAAGTTAGTGACCTAACACTTCAGTTTTTATCTTTGGCATACACGCAGTTTTATATGTACTGTAATTAAAATGCGGAAAGTAAATCTACGCTATTACATCGATTGTGCGGGAAATGTAAACTACGTTATTTACATGAATTTGACAACCTATACACTTGATCTAGGAATTTAAATTGCAAGAAAATAAAAGATATATTTTTTGGATTTTTTGATGATTGATTTTAATTAGAATTAATGCATGATTAATTTAATTAAAATGAGAAAAAGATAGAAATAAAATTTAAACCTTAAAATTAAGTTTAAAATATGTTCAAAATGCTTGTTAATTAATTTTAAAATAAAACTAATTTTTTTGATTTTTTTGAAGTTGTTTTTGAAATTATTAAGTTAATTAATACATAATTATGCAAATAATTATACAAATAATTAAAACTTAAAGAGAAAAATATTCTAAATATGTACAAAATTAGTCTATAATATATAAACTAAATTTAATATAAAGAACAATTTTTTCTAATTTTTTGATTGGTTGAAATAATTAAAAAGCAAATATATAAATATATACTAATTAATTAAGCAAAATATTTTAATTATGAAGAAAAATAAAATATTTTTATGTCAAAAAATAATAGATTATTTTAGAAACCTAAAAATTTTTTTATTATATTTTTTTGATTTTTGAAACTATTTTAAAGTAATTTTGTAAAGAAAATAAAATAAAATAGAAAATATATAAAACAATTATCATGTGTGGCAAACCCCTAGGGTCTATGGTGAACCTGCAAGACAAGGAGCGTTAGATTAGAGGATTAAAATGATCTGATGGACATGGATACGTGGCGCATGGTAAAAGTCTAGTCAGCGAAGCACCAGATCCAAGAATAAGACAAACGCGCGTTTTTTCAAACTGGCCAATCAGATGGTGCCACGCCTTCGTCTTCAACCTCCAGCCAATACCTTTAACAGCGTTTTTTTCCTAGAAGCGCTGTAATAGATGAAACTCATCCCTGCAAAATAGCGAATAGGTGTAAACATGCATAGAAATTTTTCTCTACCTGTCCATTTGATTCGTCATGATCTACTGAGTTCAACCATGCCTTTAATTTGGTCTAATTTTGCCTCTAACGAAAAACTCTAAAATAGAGTTCAAGAACCCTAAAATGGTATCTTCGTTGATACGTGTTCAAACTTCAATAAACCATCCAGAAACGATCAGAACAATGAACTAAATTCAAATATATGATTACATCTTGTTAAAAATGCATGAATGATCAGGTATGAAGTGATTTAGGTTTGAACAAACCGTGAGCTATAGTGCTCGATTCTTTGAGTTTCAAAGCTTGAAACTGATTGGGATAGATTCAGTGATGCTTAAGGATGGTGTTTAAGTGTTTAGTTTGGATTAAAAATGGCTTAAACTGAAAATTCGAATTTCAAGTTTCTTTGAAAATTTTAAATGTGTTACAAGTGTGTTACAAGCATATGTTTTGCTCTGATTTCGTGTGTTTTTCATTGATGAAGTGTTATACTTCATTTATAGGCAGAGAAAGTGCTTAAGAACTAAGCTAGGAAGCATTGATGTCTTTGTTGAATTCTTGAATATTATAACATATGTAGCTTTGAATTCAAGCAACCATGGCTTGATTTTTCCACTCTCTTCTGCTGTACCAGCTTCTTGTGGCAGAGTTGAATGTTTCTTGATGACCTTAGCTTAATATCCAAGCTACATAATATCATCCTTCCATTTCTTTTTTCAATTTAATCTTAAATGTAATAAAATTAAACCAAAAAAAGAAATAAAATGTTATGGGCCTTTGGTTGATCATGGGAGGCCCTTAGCATTGTTAGAAACATGTTTGGATCATGGAAATTGGGTCTCTTTTAGAAGAAAAACATTTTTGATCAATGTTGATTTCATGCATTTTCCCAAAAAAATGGCCAACTTCAACAAGGCATAAATCCTTCAATTTTTATTATATGAAGGAGTTCTTGTACTTTTTAGAAACCTCAGAGAGTCCTCTAACCAATGCCTTTCGTCTCATAGCAAAATGATTTTCCATGCTCCTTGTGTGTCCTTTTGAAAAAAGTGACTTTTTGTTGACTTTGAAAATGACCTATAATGTCTTGGTTCATATTTTCCAAATGGGGAATCTAATGACCATGGGACCAATTGAATTTGAAAGATAATTGAATTTCCTTCAAAATGAGCTTTTGTTTGAATTTTTTGGATGAAGGATGAGAGAGTTATGACCAGTCAAAGTTCAGTTGACTTTTTAGGAGAAAACCCTAATTTTGAAACTTAGGGTTTTGTTGATTTTTGGTCTTTCCTTGATGAATTATGATCATCCAATGATCAAATGATGAATCTTTTGACAAAATATGGATGTTGACAAAAAATTTCATTTTTGACTGTCTGTTGACTTTTTGGTCAAACGGGTCGTCTGTTGACTATTTGAGCTGCTGATTGTGCGTCTGAGCGAATTGAAGTTTGAAAATTTGTATGGTGGTACTTTGAGATATATGGAGGTCCATGAAATCCATTTGAGGTCTCAAAAACTTGTTCTCCTGAAAAAAAACAAGAAACCCTAGTTAGGGACTGTTTGTGTAGGAGACAGTTGAGCGTACCTGATTTTTGTGCAGTGCTGAGTCTCTGCTAATCATGTGATATTGAGAATACTTCTAGAACAAAAATCTTGGAATTTTTGAAATGCAAAAGATTGATTTGATTGATGGTACAAAACACGGAGAATTGCATTGCCAGCGGGTTTGATTGTCAACTGCCCGTTCAGGTATCAATGTAGCAGTTAAAGTGAAAATTCAACAGTTAAAGTTAATTTTCTTTTTTTTTTTTGTTTTTTGATTGTGTTAATGGTGAAAATTTATTTACATGAATTGTTAGAAAAATACAGACATAATAAATATATAATACTGTACGCGAGTGAAATTGCCGATAATAACCCTGAAAAACATTTAATGCACAGAAAAATAAATATTTAACTAGCAGAAAACACACAAAATATTATCTTAATAATTAAACAACAGTACGACAGATAGTACGATATTTAATACTGACAGTACAAATATCACATACTATAATGAACAGTACGACGAGTGTATGCCTAATGATCGGTAACATTTGTGATATAAGCGTATGCCTCGCGACGTTGTTTTGTGATGTTTGTGATTTGTTGCATTTCATCAGTGTCTCATAATTTGCATGTTTTAGCGATGGCCTGGATTGGCAAACAGCAACGAAGGCTTATGCCTGTTTTGATGACTCTATTTATTGGCAATTGGCGATAGGGGCTGAAGCCCTGGGTACCACATGCATGTGCATTTGTTAGAGTCACATTTCATTTGTGTGATTATGAGTTTATGTGTTGTGATGTGTGAGCTTATGTGAATTATTGTGAAATCTGAATATGAATTTATGTGAGATATGGTGACGTGTGTTGTTTTGATTTAAATAGAGAAGTAAACTATACGGTATTGATTATACCGCAAAGTGATGATTATTATGACTTAAACCGTATATATATATATATATATATATATATATATATATATATATATATATATATATATATATATATATATATATATATATATATATATATATATTGTTTATCATCATCTTGTTTATATTGTTTGATATCTCACCCCTTTTATTTGTTTTGCCGTTACCTTTAACCTGGTAACGTGCATGTGATAGTCTTGAGGAAGATTTAGACGATGTGAGTCGAGTCGATGGTCGCTCTGATACGTAGCACTCGGGGGGATAAGTGCGTGTTTTAATTATTTGTTACTTGCTGAATTTTTAGTGATGTTTTATTGTTGAAATGTAGCTTAAAGCTATTTTGCGAAGATGTTATGATTATATTGAAAATTGTGAAGTTTTGTGATTTCCGCTACGAGATAAAATAATTATTTTGATAAAGTAATTTTTTAGGATTAATTTTAAATTCCAGTGGTATGTATCTATATGAAGGCAGATAAGTCGAGAGTGTTTTTGAAATAACGAATATGTGATACCTCAAATGAAATTGTTTGAAATTTATACTCTGATTTTATTATATTTTTCGGGTAGAAATTGGGGTGTTACATAATTGATTAAAATAATTAAATCGAGTAATCAAAATAATCGGAGTAATCAGAAAATATTTTAATCTTAATCATAACTTTAACCCTAACCTAACTTACATCCTAACCTAATTTAAACAAATCAATTAACTTAAAGATATTTAATTATAACTTAATCTAAATGTTTAAATAATAATGATCATAAAATAAAAATAAAAAAAATGTATAGAACATGGGTACTAGATCCAGTGCATCAGCCCTTTGAGAGTGCATGGTGGAATAGCACGTTCTGATGTGTTAGATCTGGTGGTGGGAGGATCCGACGGTGGAGATCGAGGAGGCGCATGATGGGATCTTTAGGGAGTGTGTACAGGATCCACGAGTGACATAGGACCAAACATTTTTGCAAAAATCATGTCTCTCCCGCAGGGTTCGAACTGACGTTTCAGAGCATGCACACTCCTTCATCTGACCAACTGTGCTGGCGTCGTTAGTTGTAATTATAATGAAACAAATAATAAAAAAACAAAAAAACACATTTGAATTGCAAGAATTTCCCGCCCAGCCCCTTCTTCTTCGTTGCTTTTTTTTAGAAAAAAACCAGAACCTTTTAGCAACACTTTTTATGTGTAGCCATAGACCTGTAAACTTGAATCTAGCAAACAACAACGCATAAATAAATTCCAGAGGTATAAATCGATTGAAAGTTTCTTTCCGAATCCATTGGTGGCTATGGTTTGGGCTGATTCTCCCTAATTAAAGAGACCCCAATTTGAAGCTCTAAAAACCTAACAATGGTGGATCCTTCAAACTGTAACCAAAATCAAATTAATTGTCCAGAAAGCTTGCAATCGTTAATCTAAACACAAATATATATTCAAAAATTGTTTAGAATGCATGTAATGATAAAATCGGACTTGAAACATATGTGACAAACCGTGGCCCCTTGTTGTTGATTCACGACGCGGCGTGGACTGGGAGTAACTGGAAAAGTTTCAGGAATGTCCAAGGAATGTATTTGAATCACCAAAACCAATTGAATCGCCTTGCAACAATGAAATCAATTTCACTTTATCTTGGATTTTTAGGATTCGGCCATGGCTCTTGGAGGCCAGAATTTTGTCCCCAAAAAGGCCTTCTTCGTGGCTGCCTCTCCTCTATTTATATGTGGGATCATTTAGGTCAAATAAACTTGCAAACAATCCAACTCAATCTTGGTTTTTGATGATGGAGGATTTGATTGAAAATTAGTCATAAAATCTTTTCTAAATTGGCTCAAACTCCATCCAATATTTCCACTTATGGTGTGCACGACTTTGGACACTCAATATGACTTGAATATTGATTGAATATGATTGAAATATGGATTTGAATCACATCTTTGATTTTCCCTTGATTTATTTGATTTTTATTATGTTTTAAATGAATAAAAATTCACAAAAATTATAATATAAGTAACTAAATCGTGGGATTGTTTTTGGGGCTTCTTGGATACTTGAGGAACAAGATTGGGTCATAAAAGTTGGGCCCTTGTTGCAAGAAAATCCATTTTGACCTTTATTTACTTCACGTTTTCCATCCAAAATCGACCGACTTTGACAAGGCATATCTCCCTCAATTTTTAAGATATGAGGGAGTTCTAGCACTTTTTGTAAACCTCAAGATGTCCTCTACGAGACACTTGGGAACATATCTTTTATTTGGAGAGTTTATCTTGATGATATGCCCTTTGACAAAAAACTGCTTTTGATTGATGTTTGAAAAGCACCTGTAATCTTTTGTATCATATCTCCCAAATGAGGCATTTTTGGCCTTGGCTTGTGAGTGGCAAAGTTGTAGAGGATCCAATTTCCTTCAAAATAGGCTTTGAGTGAGAAATTTATGATGTTCCATCTGAAAGTTATGACCGGTCAAAGTTGAGTTGACTTTCTCCTATATAAAACCCTAATTTGAACCTTTTGAATTCGTTCATTTCTAAGTTTTTATTAATTGATCATGATCAACCTTTGATCAAATGATGGTTATAATCTCAAGTACTTGATGTTTGACCAAAAGTCAGGAGTTTTAACTGTACTTTGACCGTAGTTGACTTTTAGATCAACATAATCGACAGTGGGTCATCTGAGCCATTGAGTGAGCAATCCTTGGAATTGAAGCTTGACTTTTGACATGGAGATGCTTTGAAACATATGAGACACCTTGAGATCCATTTGAGGCTTTAGAGATTCAAACTTTTTGATAAAGTGCAAACTCTAATTTAGGAGGCCCTCGATTAGGAGAATATCGCTAGAATAAACCCTTGAACCTTGAGTTATTGAAGATGAAATGAGGAACCTTTAATTGAATATAAGAGGGCAAATTTTGGGGTATGACAGCTGCCCCTGTTCAATCTTCTTAAACCTGGAGAGTCAGATAGGCACGTCTGCCTATCGTGGTCTAAAGGTAGAAGACGATTGAACACTGAAATGCCCTGAAATTTGCACTTGTTGGGAAGGATGTTCCGTTGGAGATGGGCGTTAAGATGCCATCCAAGGTAAATACCCCTCTTTTTCTTGGATGTGAAGCATATGCTTTTGAAAGGAACCACTGTGTTTTGGTTGTAGCATAGCCTAAAAAGGCAACATGAATTTTATGCAATGTTATGATGCATGTATGATGCGGTGAGCTTCTCAAAATAAATGAGAGTGATGTATGTATATGCATTATGTATGAATGAGGTATGTTAATTGAATGATGCATGATTGTTAGTTATGTTAGTTGAAGTATGTTAGTAAATTTGGAAAGGATAAAACCTTGTTTGTTGGTGAAATTTTGAAGAATATCATTGCCGAGGGACTAACGTGATAAACCCAATTGATGAACCCTTTGAAAAACCTTGTGATCAGGGAAAATAAATCCGTATTTGCTGCCGGAGATGATATTAATTAGTGAAAATATTTGAAGGAGATCGCTGCCAAGGGACTAACGTGATAAATGTTGTGTAGAAGATAATTAACTTGCTATAGTGCTAGCAAGCTTTTGCAGTTTGTAGGTAACCCACTTACTATAATTCTAGTAAGTCGTCGCGGTCGGTATACCCACTCACCATCGTAGTTTGAGTAAGCATGTCGCAGATGGTAGGTCCTACTTACTATAGTTCTAGTAAGTCGTCGCGGTTGGCCGTACCTACTTACTATCGTAGTTTCAGCAAGTTTGTCGTAGATGGCGTGGCCCACTTACTATAGATCTAGTAAGTCGTCGCAGTTAGCCATACCTACTTGCTATCGTAGTTAGAGTAAGCTTATCGTAGATGGTATGACCCACTTACTATAGTTCTAGTAAGTCATCGCAGCTAGTCATACCTGCTTACTATCGTAGCTGGAGTGAGTTTATCGTAGATGGTATGACCCACTTACTATCATTCTAGTAAGTCGTCGCAGTTAGTCATACCTACTCACTATCGTAGTTTCAGCAAGTTTATCGTAGATGGTGTGGCCCACTTACTATAGCTCTAGTAAGTCGTCGCAGTTAGCCATACCTACTTGCTATCGTAGTTGGAGTAAGCTTATCATAGATGGTATGACCCACTTACTATAGTACTAGTAAGTCGTCGCAGCTAGTCATACCTGCTTACTATCGTAGTTTTGATTAATCCCCAAAAGGATCACTTGCTATAGCTCCAACAAGCTCACCTGCACCAATGGGATCCACTTGCCCTGATTCGGACAAGTTTACCTGCATAGAAGATTGTTTGCCTGTATGAAAAAGATTCACTTATTTGGAAACTCACGACTCGAGGGTCGGAAAAGTTAGTATGTCAAATGTTTTACGACTCGCGGGTCGGAGACAATAGCATGTCAAATATTTTACGACTCGTGGGTCGGAGAACACACTTATTACAACTGAGGGTTGGAACAGTTTTTTTTTTTGGAGTATGAGAATGCGCTAGATGATATGTATATGCTAATGCTAATGCGTATGTATATGTTTTATGAGAGAAATGAACAGCAAGGTTGCTATCATCGGTAAGGTTACCGGGATACATCATTCAGGTGATTGAGAATAAGCCAACAGTAAGGTTACTGGCATCGGTAAGGTTACCGGGAAGCAAGTGGACAATGTGTTTAGCACCAGAGTAATGACTTGGATGTTTTGATGTATGGTATAATGCTTATGCTCATGCATATGTTGATTGATGTAACGAGTAGAACGAAATAATGTCTTCTATAAGACTACCTGAAGAGGTTTTTGGAATGGATATGAAAATTTGTCTTCAAGTAGACTACCTGAAAAGGGTTTTTTTTATATTTTTTATCAAAGGATAAGGAATGTCTTAAAGACTACCTAAAAAGGTTCTTAGAAAAGGATAAGGAATGGCTTAAACAAGACTACCTGAAGAGGTTCCTGGAAAAGATGATGATTCGTCTTAAAGAAGACTACCTGAAGAGGTGTGGAAAAAGAATGTCTTGGAGAAGACTACCCTAAAAGGTACTTAGAAAAAGAATTTCTTGAAGAAGACTACCTAAAAAGGTACTTAGAAAAAGAATGTCTTGGAGAAGACTACCCTAAAAGGTACTTAGAAAAAGATGTCTTAAGGAAGACTGCCTAAAAAGGTACTTAGAAAAAGAATGTCTTGGAGAAGACTACCCTAAAAAAGGTTCTTGGAAATGACGACGATTGTTTTAAAGAAGACTACCTAAAAAGGTTCTTGGAAAGAGAATGTCTTACAGAAGACTACCTAAAAAGGTTCTTGGGAATGACGATGATTTATCTTAAATAAGACTGCCTGAAGAGGTTCCTAGAAAGGATGATGAACGCCTTAGAAAAGACTACATGAAAAGGTTCCTAGAAAGGATCGTAGGATTTGTCTTGAAGAAGACTGCCTAAAAATGTGTGGTGTAATGTATTAGCCAATGTATGTAATGCATGATTTATATGTACTTGCATGATGCTCCGATGATAGGCTGTTGATAACCAAAGTGTGTATAGTTCGCTGATGTTGAAAGGTTGTTGGAGGCGGTGGGGTGTGATGCTAGCGCTACTTCCCAATACCTGTTTTTTTGAACTTTGTAGTTAGGAGAAATATTGATTCGAGGTTGCAAAGTATGAAGACGCATTTTCCTTTTGTACGTCTTACGGATTTGATATCCATTGCCCCAGTATTTTCGTGGAAAAAGATGCTTATGAGGGAAGTGCCCCAGGGAATAGCCTTGTTATATGCTTCGATGTTTAGATTGAAGGGTGTGCCCCTGACTTGCCAGATATGGAGGGTTATCCATGGTTTTCTATCCATTTTGAATTTATCCCATGCTTGACATGCCCCTGATTGAGATTGCTTCGAGATGTGACCCAAGCCAATTGAACCTTAGGAAGAATTCCCCTAGTTAATAGGATGTTTGGTTGTATGCCCCTGTTTAGGAAAACCCTCTGGACGTGGTTTCCCCATTCAAGAGTCTTTATCAGAAATGATCGCCTTTGTGCTAAGTGTATATTCGTAGATGGCGTTGTACCCTTTGAGAAGTAACTCTAATGTGATGCGAATGCAAGTTTTGAAATCGAAGGAGTGGATGATTAGAAATGAATGCTTGAAGAAGCGCAGTGGTTAGAAATAGTTTTAACAAACCTAGGAGTCAGTGTACCAAAATCCTGCTTAATATGCTTTCGTAGTTGACCTTGCCTCAATTAGTACTTTTAAATGTTGTAACTTGGCCTGGTTCATGTTTTAAGAAACAATGGATATAAGGCTCAAAATTTATTTGACCCACCCTTTCTCCTTGATGTACTCCAAATCCTAAAAAATTCGCTTAATCCAATGAATATGCTTTGTTTGTAAGAGGATCGTTTCAGTTTTAATGTTGGGCAGAAGCCTTAGTAGAGATCCAAGCATTGATGGTAAAAGTGTTGTAAAGATCTAAGCATAGATGAGAAGCTTCGATGATTTAGTAGTCACAAGATTGTACTTTGTGTTTTGCTTTTGCTTTGTTTTTATCCCTTATTTTTTCATGAACCAATTCCTTTGAGTTTGATCCATCGGGATGCCCTAATTTTTTCCTAAGTCATCTTTGTTTTTTTTTTTTTCTGAAATTCTCCATTTTGACTTAGCGGGCGTTTTTCTTTTGAAAGCTCCTTTTGAGATTTGATCCTTGAATATTTAATGTTGTGATTGCTATGTCGATTTTGATTTGTAAGCTTCACCTTTGACACTTCCTCGATCTTGAATGATGTAATGAGGAAGAAGATGTTGTGAATGTTATCTCCATTGCTTCCTCAATCTCGGATGAATGCGAGGGAGAAGATATGCTTGAACCTTTGCTTGAATCCTTGCTTGGATTAACTGATTCTCTTGACAACAAAAATACACCATTGGATTAATTGAAATCTATCCTACCCCTGGTTAAAATCAAGGTTTATTTGAAAAGTAGAAGCAAACTCCAACTCCTGGCTCGAGGGGATGACGAGGGATTAACATCCTCATACCTCCACTATTTAGGGATTTGAAACAATGCCTGTACATCGTCGGTTCGGTCTTACCTTGAAAGCATATATTTAGCTGGACTTAGTTATTTGTATTCGTCATTCTCCCTCAAGTATGTTAATGATTGGGAGTGATAATTTGAAAGATAAGTTGAAATGGAAAGTCGTAGTAATGCAAAAGCGGAGCGAAAAAATTGATTTCAAAACATGCATGATTATTTTATTGAATTACTATTCGAAAGGTACAACGTTTTACATCAAATAGCATTTTTTGATCGTAGGAATTACAACTAGAAAGATAAACCTATTAATCCTAAGGGCAATCTCCTTTGTGAGTCCATTGACCTTGCTTTACTCCTTAGTTCCTAGACTTGTTGAAGTAAAAGGGTAATCTCGAATTCTCCTTGGGCACGTCAAACCTGTCGGAAATAATTGTAAGCGGTGGGTTTTCGTCGTATCGGGACTTCATGAGTTTCCTTTGACTGAACCTCTTTTGCCTTTTTTTTCTAAGGATAGCACCACACCATTTGCAGCCTTCAATGTTTGTAGATTGATAGAAAAACCTATGGCCTTTTTACCCCTTGGTGGGGAGTTAACATATGTTGCATTCCCTCCATCGTAGTCATGCATCTTTGTTCAGGGTATTGCCCCAGTTGGACAAACCCTTGCCCCTCAAGTTATCATAGAGCGTCCTTGTAATGTTGATGTGTTCTAAGATGAACCCCTTTATGGCTAGATACCCCTTGAGTGTATCTATGAGGGAACTCTTTTGTTGAACTAATCCTTGCTCGACGACAGCCTTTGTTGTATTTATAATCTTGTTTCGAAAAAGGCATGAACACGTGGTTGGCATAGTGGAAGACATCCTCTTAGAGGCGACATTAGACCCTATTGAAATTCTTGCGAGATAGATGTTACGACACGCCAATGGAAATCCCTTAGATTAGGGAGTATGCAGAAGGTAGCGGCTGGTGACTGTTCAAGACAGTCGCCAAGTCTCATGACCTTCGAGAGGTTGTTCGACATGTACTTGCGAAGTTGTCCCTCGTGGGAAGGTTCTCTATGCGGAACACAACCTATCTAAGGACGATATATGACAAAGTGAACTCCCTACAGGCTAGGGATTGAAGACGCATAAATGGAAGTCCAAACCCTACAAGTCAGAGGATGCGCGGGAATATACACGGGTTAACCGTTCAAGACAGTTACCAGCTCTCATGGCCATCGCGAAGCCAATCAACGTGCATTATTGAGGATGCCTTTCAGGGGAAGGACACGTTGTTGTAGAAACACATGGGCGTAAAAGAAAATCCCTATTGGCTAGGGGGTTCGTAGAAGCAAGCACAGAGTGACCGTTCGAGACAGTCACTATATCTCATGGCCATCGAGAGACCAATTGACGTATGCTAACGAAGATGTCCTTCGTACGAGGGATGCAATTTTGGAAAGGAATCCCTAGAGGTTAGGGACGAAAGATGTAAGCACGGGGTGACTGTTTAGGACAGTCACTGAATCTCATGGCCATCGAGAGGCCAGTTGACGCGCGTAAACGAAGATGTCCCTCGTGAGAAGGACACATAGTTGTAAAAATACAAGGATATAAGAGTAAAATCCCTACAGGCTAGGGAATGCATAGACGGTGATATCCTTCGTAGGAAAGATGTGGTCTTAGAAATTAGAGTCCCTACAGGCTAGGGACCACGTAGGGATACCTGCAAAATTGAAACGCATACATTCGTGGCATATAAATCGCAAATATATATCAAGCACAAACGCAGAAAAGTCCTAGGTTCATAGGTTCGACGTAGCGGCTTTAAGGAGCCTACCCTTTCCATGGGAGTGTTCTAGAAGGTCTCATGGGGTCGTTCGTAGCCTCCAAGACGTTTTGTCTCTTTGGATTTTAGAACAACTCATTTTATCCATGAGGTTCGAATTTTTGGGGTAGGTTCTCGGAGAGATCAGCCAAGTATCCAGTCCTTCCCTCAACAAAGTCAAGCCTCGTTTTGGACATTTCCGAATACTCAACCCACTCCGAGTGGAGTTATCAATGAGACACGCAGGCGATTCGATTCCCCCCTGATCTCAAAGTTAACTCCCACACTTAGGGTTTAACACAACATAAAAAAAACCAGCAATGCATATAATATATAATCAAACATTTTAAATAAAACATTCAATAAAAAAAACCCAATGACAAAAAACAAAACAAATAAATAAAATATTTATTATAAAGATGATGCTCCCCCAAACCCTAAAAATGGCAAGTTTGCCAAACCCTAAAATGCGCCAAACCTAAACCCTGCCAAAACCTATAGGAGCATAGTATTCACTATTAAGTTGTCCCCAACAGAGTCGCCAGCTGTAGCAACCTTCCCTAAAAATTAGACTTTTAGAGTCGCCACCTATTCTGAAGGGCGAATAGGAAACCCTACGCAGTATAGAGATCGGGGTAAGATACTATATTCAGGTCGAGGGAAGGTGTTAGGCACCCTCGACCCTTTACTAAAGGCTAACATTTCAAAGATAAAGGTTTGTCGCAAGGTTTATAGCTAAGGAATTGAATAGGGGAAAAATTGAGATTTTAGGGAGGGGGACTCGCCTTGTTGCCAAGTGCCTACGTACCTCCTTATGGAGGATCAGAGTCTACGTAGTTCGGGGAAGGGTTGTACGCCCTTGAATTAGTATGAATGTGTTGAAGGCTTTTTTGAATGGCCTATCGTAGTTTTGAATAAGGATGAAAATCCGTAGTTTGATTTGAAGTGTTTTGAATGTTCTAGATTTGGGAAGTGTTTTTAGGATTTGGGCGTACAACCCTGATTTTAATATGTTACCGTTAGTTGCGATAATCAATAGGTTTGATTACCAAGGCTAACGGAATGAAGGGAGGATTGCTAACCACTATAACCGATAGATTCGATTATCACGAATAGCAAATGCGTATTTTAAATAATTTAATTTATTAATTTATCGTTACCTCTCATAATCGAAAGATTCGATTACAAATGATAACGAATTGATAAGAAATGCTAATCATCATAACCAATAAGATGGTTACAACCCTTTAGCAAAATAATAATTATTTTAATTTATAGGATTTAACTAATTAAATAATTAATTGGTTATTAACAATTGCGACCGATTGATTCGGTCGAAACGAATAATAAATTAAAAATCCTAACACTTTGGCCAATGGCCAGTGGGATTGAGCGAACCCTAATATATTGATAAATCTATCTCTAGGGTTGTTGGGATTTTAACGGTTAGAACTGATTAAAATAATTAAATCGAGTAATCAAAATAATCGGATTAATCAAAAAATATTATAATCTTAATCATAACTTTCACCCTAACCTAATTTACATCCTAACCTAATTTAAACAAATCAATTAACTTAAAGATATTTAATTATAACTTAATCTAAATGTTTAAATAATAATGATCATAAAATAAAAATAAAAAAAATGTATAGAACCTGGGTACTAGATCCAGTGCATCAGCCCTATGAGAGTGCATGGTGGAATAGCACGTTCTGATATGTTAGATCTGGTGGTGGCAGGATCCGACGGTGGAGATCGAGGAGGCGCATGATGGGATCTGTAGGGAGTGTGTACAGGATCCACGAGTGACTTAAGACCAAACATTTTTGAAAAAATCATGTGTCTTCCGCAGGGTTCGAAGTGACGTTTCAGAGCATGCACACTCCTTCATCTGACCAACTGTGCTGGCGTCGTTAGTTGTAATTATGATGAAACGAATAATAAAAAAATAAAAAAAACACATTTGAATTGCAAGAATTTCCGCGCCCAGCCCCTTCTTCTTCGTTTCTTTTTTTTAGAAAAAAACCAGAACCTTTTAGCAACGCTTTTTTATGTGTAGCCATAGACCTGTAAACTTGAATCTAGCAAACAACAATGCATAAATAAATTCCAGAGGTATAAATCGATTGAAAGTTTCCTTCCGAATCCATTGGTGGCTATGGTTTGGGCTGATTCTCCCTAATTAAAGAGACCCCAATTTGAAGCTCTAAAAACCTAACAATGGTGGATCCTTGAAACTGTAACCAAAATCAAATTAATTGTCCAGAAAGCTTGTAATCGTTAATCTAAACACAAATATATATTCAAAAATTGTTTAGAATGCATGTAATGATAAAATTGGACTTGAAACATATGTGACAAACCGTGGCCCCTTGTTGATGATTCACGACGCGGCGTGGACTGGGAGTAACTGGAAAAGTTTCAGGAATGTCCAAGGAATTTATTTGAATCACCAAAACCAATTGAATCGCCTTGCAACAATGAAATCAATTTCACTTTATCTTGGATTTTTAGGATTCGGCCATGGCTCTTGGAGGCCAGAATTTTGTTCCCAAAAATGCCTTCTTCGTGGCTGCCTCTCCTCTTTATATATGTGGGATCATTTAGGTCAAATAAACTTGCAAACAATCCAACTCAATCTTGGTTTTTGATGATGGAGGATTTGATTGAAAATTAGTCATAAAATCTTTTCTAAATTGGCTTAAACTCCATCCAATATTTCCACTTATGGTGTGCACGACTTGGGACACTCAATATGACTTGAATATTGATTGAATATGATTGAAATATGGATTTGAATCACATATTTGATTTTCCCTTGATTTATTTGATTTTTATTATGTTTTAAATGAATAAAAATTCACAAAAGTTATAATAAAATTAACTAAATCGTGGGATTGTTTTTGGGGCTTCTTGGATACTTGAGGAACAAGATTGGGTCATAAAAGTTGGGCCCTTTTTGCAAGAAAATCCATTTTGACCTTTATTTACTTCACGTTTTCCATCCAAAATCGACCGACTTTGACGAGGCATATCTCCCTCAATTTTTAAGATATGAGGGAGTTCTAGCACTTTTTGTAAACCTCAAGATGTCCTCTACGAGACACTTTGGAACATATTTTTTATTTGGAGATTTTATCTTGATGATATGCCCTTTGACAAAAAACTGCTTTTGATTGATGTTTGAAAAGGACCTGTAATCTTTTGTATCATATCTCCCAAATGAGGCATTTTTGGCCTTGGCTTGTGAGAGGCAAAGTTGTAGAGGATCCAATTTCCTTCAAAATAGGCTTTGAGTGAGAAATTTATGATGTTCCATGTGAATGTTATGACCGGTCATAGTTGAGTTGACTTTCTCCTATATAAAACCCTAATTTGAACCTTTGGAATTCGTTCATTTCTAAGTTTTTATTAATGGATCATGATCAACCTTTGATCAAATGATGGATATATTCTCAAGTACTTGATGTTTGACCAAAAGTCAGGAGTTTTGACTGTACTTTGACCGTAGTTGACTGTTAGATCAACATAATTGACTGTGGGTCATCTGAGCCATTGAGTGAGCAATCCTTGGAATTGAAGCTTGACTTTTGACATGGAGATGCTTTGAAACATATGAGACAACTTGAGATCCATTTGAGGCCTTAGAGATTCAACCTTTTTGATAAAGTGCAAACTCTAATTTAGGAGGCCCTCGATTAGGAGAATGTCGCTTGAATAAACCCTTGAACCTTGAGTTATTGAAGATGAAATGAGGAACCTTTAATTGAATATAAGAGGGAAATTTTGGGGTATGACAACGTGTATGAAATGATAAACAGTATTTGGCGTTTGTGTAAGAATAAACTTAACAACGAGCCAAAATACCGTATAAGAAAAATTCTAAAAACTGAGTATTCATAAAATCAGGATATTTATGGAATAAAATCCAAGATTATATGAAACTCCCAATTTTTAGACAGAAGTCTGTTGCCTTCTTTTTTTGAAAAAAGATGCGGGCAAAATTTTGGGGTATAACAGTTGCCCCTATTCAATCTTCTTAAACCTGAAGAGATTGTTTGAAATCTGAAGGTAGAAGATGATTGAATATTTTAGATGCCCTGAAAATTTGCACTTACCTCCACCAAGAGAGATGTTGGAAATTGCTTTTGAATGTTTTCTGAGACATGTTGTTGGCAGATTGAAACATTACCTGAGATGGGCTTTTAGATGCCACCTGGGAAATGTGTTGATGGTTTGTTCATCAGAATGAATCCATTAATTATATCTTGATGAAGGATTTGAAAACCTCTGCGTTGACCGTTTCGGAACCGTCCGAGGTTACCGCTTTAAGTCTTGGAGGCTGATCGTTACGGAATTGTCCAAAGTTTTTCCGCTTTAGACTTTGAGAGTTGATCAATGAGGAACCGTCTGAGGTATCAACTTAGACCTGTGGGTAGATCATTCTGGAACCGTCTGAGGTAACAACTTTAGATCTTTGATGGTAGATCGTTCTGGAACCGTTTGAGGTATCAGCTTTAGTTCTTTGATGGTAGATCGTTCTGAAACCGTTTGAGGTATCAGCTTTAGATCTTTGATGGTAGATCGTTAAGGAACCGTCCAAGGTATCGACTTAAATCTGTGTTGGTATGTTTTTGAGTTGATAGGTGATTTGGAAAGAGAGATCTCTTCAGAATGAATCTTCGGCCTGATTATATCTCAGAGGACCGCTTGTCTGAATAGAATTCAGGGGAACACTGCGTGTGATTGAGAATATCTTTGCTGAAGACATCCGTCTGCCTGAAAAAATCAAGTTAGTGATATGCAATGTTATGATGTATGTAATGTATGCGATTTTTGAACTAAAGGAGAAATATGCATTTATATGCTGTGTATGAATATGTGTATGATGTATGATGTATGATGTATGATGTATGCTGTATGATGTATGCTGTATGATGTATGACTTATGCAGTCTTGAGCGTATCAAGCTTTTGGTTGGGAAAATAAATCCCCGCTAGCCATTTGGAAATGAAGGCATTGTGATCGTTGATGATTTTTGTCGTCTTGTTTGAGTATACTCGGCTGGGGATCTTTTCGAGGACCGGGGTACTCTGTTGAAGGATCTTTGACTACCGCTTGGGGATGAAAGGTAATTTGAAAGTTTTGATTTTGATGCCCTTTAAAATGGGAATGAGAAAGATGCATAATCCTCCGATGCAATATTTAACGAAATTCTGGTGTGGAGACCACACCTTATGGGGATAACCCTCTTGAACAGCCCTGCTGGGGAATAAGATTCCTCGAATCACTTTGTTGGAGAGGAAAATCTTTTTTTTTGAGGAATTTGCTGAGAAATGCATCCCTGTGGGGATTTTTCTTCTAATGCTGGTTTCGGGATGATGTCCAAATGATTGGGACATTACATGAATGCTATTCCTGTTTTTCTTATAAACATCAATCATATTCAAATGCACATGTTCATTCAAAATTATCATTGGGACGTTTACGTATTCAACACAGAAAAAGTGAAAATGTTGATTTTGAGCATGATCTGTATTGATTTTTGAAAAAGAGCCATGATAAGCTGATTAGTACAAGGAGATAAAAATCCTAGTAGTAGGAAATTGTCATAAAGTTGAAAAATATAGAAATAGCTATGTGAAAATAGTCCAGTTAAGTTTCAATTCTGCTATTGCCAATCTGTCTCCGAGCATCTCATCCCTCACTTGTTGGAAGAAAGTAATTGGATTGATCGGCGTCTTTGATGTGTTGAATCTTGAAGGTGAGTAGGTAAATAAACGGAACATAGTTGTACGTTTTATTCCCTAACTTTTGCCTAGGCTGCCTTTTCAGGTTTTCAGCCTACCGGGATAATTATTATTTTTTTAGTCTCTAACTTTTGCCTGGATCGCCCTTTCGGGTTTTCAATCCACCGAGACGCTCATCTTTTGCCTAAGTCGCCCTTTCAGGTTTTCAACTTAGCGAGCTGTTCTTTTAAGCGAAGTACTTTTTGACTATGTCCGCATTTACAGGGTGTGGGAAATCCTCGCCATCCATAGTGGTAAGCAACATGGCTCTGCCGGAGAATATTTTCTTGATTACAAACGGTCCCTCGTAAGTGGGGGTCCACTTGCCCCTGGGGTCACCTTGTGGTAAGATGATGCGTTTGACAACCAAACCACCGATTTGGTATGCCTGACCTTTGACTTTCTTGTTGAAGGCTTTGATCATACGCTTTTGGTACAACTGGCCATGACAAATAGCTGCGAGCCTCTTCTCATCAATCAAGTTTATCTGGTCCAACCGAGTCTAAATCCAATCGTCTTCGTCTAGATCAGCTTCTTTCATAATCCTTAGGGAAGGAATTTGAATTTCAATTGGAAGAACTGCCTCCATACCATAGACTAAGGAGAATGGAGTTGCCCCTGTTGAAGTACGCGCAGATGTGCGATAACCATGAAGAGCAAAAGGTAACATCTCATGCTAGTCTTTGTAGGTTACAGTCATCTTTTGTATGATCTTCTTGATGTTCTTGTTGGCAGCTTCCACCGCGCCATTCATCTTTGGTCGATATGGAGAGGAATTATGATGTTTGACCTGGAACTGTGTGCAACATTCAGTAATCATTCTGTTGTTTAAATTTGTGCCATTGTCTGTGATGATCCTTTCAGGGATGCCATACCGACAAATGAGATTGTGCTTGATAAACCAGGCCACAACATTCTTGGTGACAGACGCAAATGAAGCTGCTTCTACCCATTTTGTGAAGTAATCAATAGCGACTAGGATAAAACGATGTCCGTTGGAGGCAGTAGGCTTGATTTCTCCAATCATATCAATACCCCACATTGCAAAAGGCCAAAGAGCCGTCAGGACATTCAGCGGGACCGGAGGTACATGTAATTTATCGGCATATATCTGGCATTTGTGACAGGTTCTGGAGTGACGATGGCAGTCTGTCTCCATGGTAGACCAGTAATAACCTGCTTTTAAGATCTTTTTAGCCATTGTATGTCCATTTGAATGAGTACCAAAAGCACCCTCCTGTATGTCTTCCATAATCTGTTCTGCTTCCTTCTTGTTCACACAACGAAGCAAAGTCAAGTCATGGTTGCGCTTGTACAAGATTCCATTACTTATAAAGAATTTAGCAGCAAATCTTCTTAGAAATTTTCTATCGTTAATGGATGCCCCTTCAGGGTATTCTTGAGCTTCGAGATATCTTTTTACTTCATGGAACCATGGTTTTTCTTCCATTCTTTCGGCATCGATCTCATTGCAATAGGCTGGTTCATCTTGTCTGTAAATGGTGATCATCGGCGCCTCATTGTCCCACCTGACCTTGAACATGGATGACATGGTATCTAGAGCATCAGCTAGTTGATTTTCTTCGCGCGGGATATGCTCAAAAGTGATCTCTTCAAAGTAAGGAATCAAACTTAGCACATATTCTTTGTATGGAATTAGATTTGGGTGCTTCATGTCCCACTCCTCTTTGACTTGATAAATTACCAGCACCGAGTCTCCTAGACCTCCAGGAACTTGATTCTTAGATCGATTGCAGCTTTGAGACCTAGAATACATGCTTCGTACTCGGCTATATTGTTAGTGCAATTGAAGCATAATCTGTTAGTGAAAGGTGTATAACCCCCTACAGGAGAAATGATCACAGCTCTGATGCCATTGTCAAGTGCATTAGAAGCTCCGTCAAAAACCATAGTCCATCGGGATCCTGGCTCGGGTCCTTCTTCGGGTCCTGGTTGTTCATAGTCAGTGACTAGCATAATATCTTCATCTGGGAAGTCAAAGTTCAATGCTTGATAATCATCCACTGCTTGGTGAGCTAGATGATCAGCTACCATATTTCCTTTGATTGCTTTTTGTGAGGTGTACTAGATGTCATACTCTGTTAAGATCATTTTCCATCTTGGTATTCTTCCAGAGAGAGCAGGTTTTTCGAACACATACTTGATAGGGTCCATTTTGGAGATCAAGAAAGTAGTGTGGTTTAGCATATACTGTCTTAGTCGGCGAGCCGCCGATGCTAAGGCACAGCAAGTTTTCTCGAGCAGTGAGTATCTTGTTTCACAATTGGTAAACTTTTTGCTAAGATAGTAGATGGCATGCTTCTTTCGGCCGGACTCGTCATGTTGCCCCAATACACACCCCATTGAATCTTCTAACACAGTTAGGTACATTATCAGAGGTCTTCCTTCCACTGGTGGTAACAAGATTGGCGGTTTTTGGAGATACTCTTTGATCTTATCAAAGGCTAACTGGCATTTGTCATTCCACCTTTCCACTTGATCTTTCTTCAACTGTTTGAAAATCGGCACACAAGTAGTAGTCATATGGGCAATAAATCTGGCGATGTAATTCAGACGTCCCAAGAATCCTCTGACTTGTTTCTCGGTACGAGGTATAGGCATTTCTTGAATGGCTTTGACCTTGGCAGGATCAACTTCAATACCTTTGTTGCTGACGATGAAACTTAAGAGTTTACCGGATCTTACTCCAAAGGTACACTTGTTCGGATTCATTCGCAACCTGTATTTCTTGAGTTTGTCAAACAGCTTGTGTAGATGACCCATATCTTCTTCTTCGGTGTTGAACTTTGCAATCATATCATCGACATAAACCTCTATCTCCTGGTGAATCATATCATGGAACAAAGCTACCATTGCACGCTGATAGGTTGCTCCCGCATTCTTTAAACCAAAGGGCATTACTTTGTAACAAAAGGTTCCCCAGGGTGTTGTGAGGGTTGTTTTTTCCATGTCTTCGGGTGCCATCTTGATTTGATTGTACCCTGAGAATCCATCCATAAAGGAGAATACCTTGCATTGTGCGGTATTGTCAACTAGTACATCGATGTGAGGTAAAGGGAAATCATCTTTGGGGCTTGCCCGATTCAGATCTCTGTAGTCTACACACATTCTGACTTTCCCGTCTTTTTTAGCCGCAGGCACTATGTTAGCTATCCAAGGAGGATAACTCACAACTTTCAGAAAGCCAGCATTGAATTGCTTTTCAACCTCGTCTTTGATCTTTTTTGACATATCGGGCCTACTCCTCCGCAGTTTCTGCTTAACTGGAGTGCTACCTTCTTTGATTGGCAAGCGATGAACCACCATATCCGTGCCAAGGCCAGGCATATCTTCGTAGGACCAAGCGAATATCTCAACGTAGTCTCGTAACATTTGAATTAGCCTTTGCTTGACACTGTCTTCTAGATCAGCCCCTATCTTGATTTCTTTCTTTTCTTCGTCACTGCCCAAGTTGACAACCTCGATTGGTTCTTCATGCGGCTGTATAGTCTTTTCTTCTTGTTCCAACAGCCTTGCAAGTTCTCTTGGTACTTCACAATCTTCCTCACTTTCGTCCTCAGTTTGGTAGATCGGATTTTCAAAATCATGATGGGCAATAGAAGAATCGTTATCAACTGGATCCAGAGTGAATGTGAATCTGCATTTATTTATGTGGGTGTGTGTAAGAACACATAGCTATTTGACAAATGAATAAAGCAAAGAAAGAAAAAGGATCACAAAATTTTAAAATGCAAACGTCCCATGATTTTATTGAATGAACATGATCATGATATGACAAACCCTTATAAAAAGGACCAGTGTGCTTCGGGCAAAGCACACGGCTTTCAAGTTCATGGTTCGATAGTACAGGAACCATTTTTATATTTGAACAATATAAACAACGAAAATTGGAAATTGCATTTACTCCTGATCAAAGGAGATCACATCCTCAGCTTCCCAGTTGTTCAATCCATTGTTGTGAGCAGGGAGTATCCAGCTGCTCCAGTTGCAGTTGTCTTCTTCATCTTCCACAGCATTGATTTCTTTGGTTGGGAAATGAGCTGTTGATCCTTAGGGATAAGTAAGATACTCTGCTGGATACGAGAGCCCAGGCTGAGATACTTCTGTTGGCTGAGCGAGATACCCGATAAGGTTGTCCCATCCAGTTAGAATGATGTCTTCAAGGGATACTTGTGCATTCTGGGGAGCAGTGTATTGTGTCAGGAAATCATTATCATTATTTGGTGTCTCCCCAACTTCTTCAAGAGCATCAGAGTTTGTGAATGTCATATGTTCTTCAAAATGGTTGTCCCATCCAGTTGGGGTGATGTCTTCAATGGCGATCTGCGAGCTCAGGGGAGCAGAATACTTCACCATAAAGTCATACTTGCCACTTGGTTCTCCTAATGTATCCTAGACTTCTTTTGGACTAGGTGAACTTTGGTATTGCTTAGTGATGGAACTTGTGCAATCTTCAAACTGATCACCCCATCTAGTTGGGGTAATGTCTTCCATAGGAATACAAGAACTCGGAGGTGCAGTATACTTTACTAGAAAATCATACCTGCCGCTTGTTTCTCCCAAAGTATCCCAAACTTCCATGGGTAGGGGTGGAACTTCATTTGGATATGGCTGAATGATATGGTTCAAGAACACTCCATCGTCTTCAATAACATTTACTCCTTGGCTGACGAAGTGTGACATTAATCCTCCAGAACGAGGATTTTGATTGTTCTTTTGACTTCCATTAGCATAGCACAGGCCTAGCTTATCAGACTTGAGGTACATCGAGGAACTGTTGTAGCGGGGAAAATCTGATATCGAAGCCATAGGATTGACTCGAATCAATATTTCAGTGAAAGTCGCCACCGCGCTTTATTGTTTCCAAAGGAAAAGGGAAAAGAACGAATAAAACCCAAAGTTTGTTTTTAAAACAAAAAAGAAGAGATCTTATGTACGGGTGTTGATTATATGAGGGGAAGGTTTTAAGCACCCCTCATATCTGTGGTACTCCACAGGAACCTTTTTGAAAATATGTGTCGTGTGTGCTAAAAAAAAGAGTTTGTTTTATTTAAAAAAAAAAACTCGGTAAAGCATTAAACTTTTTGCCTACATACCTCCTCGGTGCAATGGAGAAGTCAGAGCTAATGTAGTTCCGCTTAAAGGGAAAAACGTTTTAAAAACCGAATAAACACATTATTGTCATCGGAGAGAAATACTCAGCCATTGATCTTGAGCATGAGAACAAATGAGTTCTTTGCATCGCAAATGAAAGAAGGGCTCCAACTCGGATAGAAACCGACGAGTATGCCACTAGCTCTCTCACGTGGAAAAGATCTCATTATATCAATCAATTTCAAAATCCTGGGGTATAACCACTCATTTCAACAATTAATCGTGTCTAAACTTTTTGAAGAAAAGCCACTAAGGGCAAAAGATATTTTTTTAAGAAAGTTTTTGAAAAGGTTGCAAACATAAGAAGGCTTTTGAAAAAGGGAGAAGATTTTGAAAATCTAAGAAGTGAGAGGAGATGAAGAGGCTAACCTAGTGCGTAAAATAAAAGCTAAGGAAAGAAACGGTCTAACCGAAATAAGAAGCTAACACTTGACATTATGAGTCAAGGTAGATTTCCCATCCTTTGGAATATTGACACTTAACCAACACATTATCACTTGGGGATCCAGATGAACTTATTATCTTAGCACCACTTCGCATTAAGCACATTAAAATTCTGACGAAAATCGGGTAGAGTAACGGCTGTTCTCGGATAAAATCCTTATATCAATGCCTTGGAATTAACCATCAAGGGCTTTCAAGGAGATACCTGAAAATGCAAACAGACAACAATCCAATGCCAGACAGACAGAATAACAGCAGAAAAACAATGTCATAAGGGTCCAGAGGTACTAAGTCCATAAGTCCGAATCTCCAAAATGCTCGGGATAGTAACCAATAGTCCAAAGAGAGCCTTAGGTGTTTTTTTAGATATTTGTTGATTATTAGTGTTTTAGCATAAAAAGTAAAGTATGGTCCAAGTGGACAAAAAGAAAATGGCGGAAACATAAACATAGTGTCCAAATGGACAAAGAGAAAATAGCGGAATATAAACGTCCAAATGGACAAAGGGAAAATAGCGGAATGTAAATATGATGAAATGATAAAATAAAGCGATAAAGCAAGAAATATAAAGAGCAATATAATAAAAGTGCGGAATTAAAGTCAATTGTTAGATGTTAAAGATAACCATCTTGAAACTTGTCAAGTATGTTATCAGAAGCTTGATAAAATCATAGCGACTACACGATAAATTTCCATAAGTCATAAATCAACCGCATACAATTCTCTTCCATATTTGATCTTTTTTATTCGGGACACGAAATATTGCGCTATGTTAAGCAGATCGCCAAGTGATTTATGTAGAAATCACCCTACAACGAGGCCGGTCAAAACTTTATGTGCTAATGCATGCGAGAGAAATGATATGTAGATCATTCTCCGAAAGCAATACCGCACGAAAAGAAAATAGGTAACGATCTAGTCTTTACTAAGAATCCATAAGAATTCTCAAAGTATTAAGACTTTCATCGATCAAAAGAAAAAAGGAGAAGTAGAAGATAAAATGCATAAAGTAAAATCAACTCACACTATCATTAATATCATTCATCTAATATTATGGATTTGGTCCGTTCAAACCTATCAACATCCTAGATCCAATGATATTAATGAAGTGGAGGAAGTAGGAAGCCA
The DNA here is from genome assembly GCF_029867415.1 of Vicia villosa. Taxonomy (NCBI): domain Eukaryota; kingdom Viridiplantae; phylum Streptophyta; class Magnoliopsida; order Fabales; family Fabaceae; genus Vicia; species Vicia villosa. The sequence goes on along the minus strand of NC_081185.1, from coordinate 59,196,744 downwards.
AAACAAGCATAAAAAAGGCAAAAAACCACATTCTGCCAGCAGGAAATCGATTTACCTCTGTAGGAAATCGATTTCCTGAGTGCAGAGTTCAAATTTTGGAAAAAAAATAAGGTGGAAATCGATTTCCTACAGAGGGAAATCGATTTCCTGCAGGCAGCATTCAAAAAAATCAGCATTAGGAGGCATAAAACTTGACTTAAGCAAACATACAAACACCTTATGATCACACATCAATTGGAGCACGAATTTTCCATCCATTCACCGTCAAATAGGACCAATATAGCATCAAAGATGCATCATTCACAAGCACAAAAGAATCACATTATGATGGATGAATAAGGATGAAGAAAATTACCAAATCTTAAACAAAACTTAGATCTACATCAAGAATCACCAACACAAATCTTGATCTCTCAACAATTGAAGAAAAAAGAGTGAAATGGATGTGGTTTAGCTCAAAGTTTGTGAGGTTCAAGGTGTGACTCACAAACTTTATGAAAGAACAAAGAGCTTTGGTGAATTTGGTAGGGATGAGGAGATAAATTGCAAAGGGGTTTTTGGCTCTCAAAGCTTGAAAAATGAGAGAGTAGAGACCCCTATTTATAGGATGGGAGCAAGAGTAATTGCAATTTGGTCTTTTTGTGTTTGGTAATTAATTTGTGGTTAATTGGTGATTAAAGTGGCATTTAAATGGTAAAAATGGTAAAATGGGGTTTAAGTGGGTTTAATGAAGGGGTTAATTTTGATGAGGTGGAAAATTGGAAAAATGATCAAATAAAAAAGGTGCCAAAATGATGTCAAGCTTCCCTCCTTATATTTTTTGAATTTCGCCTTAAGGAAATCGATTTCCCCAGGAGTGAAATCGATTTCACACTGTTCCAGAAGAGAATTTGGCGCAAAATACACTAGGGAAATCGATTTACCCAGGAGGGAAATCGATTTCATGCTGTCCAGAATGTGATTTTGTTGAAGATTCCTGTAGGGAAATCGATTTACCCAGTAGGGAAATCGATTTCATCAGTCCAAAATATGAAAAATGCCTTGTTTATTGCATGTCTTGGCTTGGTACCTACAAAACAAAAGCCTACAAAGAAACAAAGCAATATTTTTGGTATTTGGGTTAGTACAATATGCATACAAGATAAACAATCATTGGTGCTTGATGGTCCCTCTTATTGATGAGGTGAGAGCAACACCACAAACAAAACTTCCAAGTGAAGCTCTTGATTAGTGATTGGGATATGAATGATATAGGATCTTAGGGTAAAAAATTGGGGTATGACAGATGCCCCTATTTAAGTTTCTTCGATTTGGAGATACGATGATTGGAAATCTTCGTTTTAACGAAATCGAAGAGACTTAAATATATAAAACACAATTTTTGAACCTAAGATGCTATGCAATGTTTAATGAATGCATATGATGATGATGAAACATGACAACACTGGGGAGTAAAAAGGTACTCCACTGGGGAAAATAAATGTCTTGCTGGCATAAATCCGCTGGGGAAGGCAAGACTTTGTTGGAGAGACGAAACTTTGGTGGGAAAAGAAACTTTTCTGGGGAAAACATTTTGCACCAGAGAGGTTAAAGCATCACCTTTCGCTGGAGGTGAGAAAATGGGGTATCCTCTTCCACTGGGGATGAGAAAAAATGCATCCTCCTTCGCTTGGGAATCAGAATGCCAATCTTCCATTTACGGAAAACACACCACCGTTCCACTAAAGGTGAGCTACGGACGTTCCACTGAAGGTAGAAAAGAGATGTACCGCCGTACCATTGTCGATGAAGATATAAGATACACCAACGTTCCACTGAAGGTGATCTACCAACTCAATAGTTGAAGGTATAGAAAGATTGAATTACCGCCTCAATAGTTGACGATAAACTACCAACTCAATAGTTGAAGGTAGAAGAAAATTGAATTACCGCCTCAATGGTTGACGATAAACTACCAACTCAATAGTTGAAGGTAGAAGAAAATTGAATTACCGCCTCAATGGTTGTTGATAAACTACCAACTCAATAGTTGAAGGTAGAAGAAAATTGAATTACCGCCTCAATGGTTGACGATAAACTACCAACTCAATAGTCGAAGGTAGAAGCAAATTGAATTACCGCCTCAATAGTTGACGATAAGCTACCAAATCAATAGTCGAAGGTAGAAGCAAATTGAATTACCGCCTCAATAGTTGACGATAAGCTACCAACTCAATAGTTGAAGGTAAAGAAATATTGAATCATCGTCTCAATAGTTGACGATTAGCTACCAACTCAATAATTTAAGGTAGAAGAAAATTGAAGTACCGCCTCAATAGTTGACGATAAGCTGTTGAGAATAATAAGTTGCCACTAAGAATAGGGATCAACTTCTTCTTTAATCAAGGACATGGCTTGAGAAAAGGAACTGGATGCAAACTGTCACTTCTGAAGCGACTTACCATTTGCTGAGCTTCTTCCATTTGAAATCAAGAAGTTCATAAAGCCTGAGAGATTATCACTTGCTGTGAAGATAAGATTGATATGTAGAGACACACAAACTTTCTCAAATAAAGAGGCTTCCATTTGTTGTCAACCAAAACATGATGGGGATAACACAAGTTGCTCAAAGTCAAAACCTGCCCCTTGCTTTCAAGCACATCACTGCTGGAAAATAAGCCTTTCAATATCTGATAAGAACATCTATCACAAACGAATTCTCCATTATTGAGGAAAGCAGAATCCTCAAGAGGTGCAAAATAAATGCCTTCTCAATCTAGGTTTCCCAGCCTAGAGAGGTTCAAAATAGTATTGTAAGAGACCAAAGTTCAACTCCAAGAACAAACTGGATAGAAATGGTCAAACAAAGCTTTGCCCCTTGAGGAATAAACTCAACTGGGGATTAATTCCATCCTGACAAATGAGCTGAGGAGGAACACCGAAGCAAAATTCTTCCACGAGGAACAAACTCGGTGGGGATTATCAATCTATGCGAGGAATTTACAGATCATCTTCTTCTTATCAAAAAGATTGGACAACACATCAAGCTCTATTATGGGAAATCAGAGAAATTTTCTTTGGAGAAAATCACCATTCCGAACTTGCAGAGGAAATAAGAAGTTAACATCAAAGCAAACAAGTTAACATGCAGGGGATTTTAGTTCAAAACTCAACACAAGGTGAGAAAGAAAACCCAACAGTCAACCGTTGTCTTAAAACGTCTTGGTAGAGAGACATACTCTGGACTAATCATGGCAACAACCTTTGTACTTCAAGCTAATGAGGTGATCAAAGTAACTTCTGATTCACAACTTGCCCTACACTACATAGTCTATGAAAGGAAACTACCTCAAAAAGGTTCATAGGGATCCTTGGCGTCATGAAGACTTGGAATAATCTGCCCCAGATCAACAGATTCTTGAAGAGATTTGTCAAATCTCGACGTAGCTGCCCCAGATTGACTAAACTTGGCACATTCTTTTACTCGACAAAGTCTTCGAGCTTTGCCCCATGATGGTAATCAAACTTGAAAAAGCAACATATTGGGAAAATAACATGCCCCTGACAATGTTTTAGTTTTCTACTGATGATCAGATGTAAACTTCCTGGATGTCAAACAAATGTTTAAAAATAGAAAATGTTTATTCTGAGTATGATAATGAAAATGCAACAATTATGTAAGTCTTGAAGTTTTATAAAGATGTCGCAAAACCTTGTGAACGAATCACTGGTTAAGGAATGACATTGATTTTTTTTTATGCATATGATACCAACACAAGTTTTCTGCATAACCGATAGGAGTCAGGAACGCTTTCTTGTTTAAGTATGCTTTCGAAATAAACCCTGCTTCAATTAGGACTTTTTAGGGTTGTAACGTGGCCTGGTTCACGGTTTTCAAAAAAAGATTTTTAGGCTCAAAGTTTATTTAACCCACCCCAACTTCGTGATGTTCTCCAGTCCTATGTTCAGTTAACTCAACATGAGTATTCATCTCTCAAAAGGATTTTGTGCCATTGATGATCCAATGAAGCTTTCTTGGAATAGAAGTCACCTTTCTCGTCTTCGTGTTTGCATTCACACGGATTTGATCATTGTTGAGGATTTTTGCTTTGTAGTCCTTTCTTTTCACTTTTCACTTTTTTTTTTTATTTTCCCTAACTTTTTCCTGGACTGATTCTTTTGAATTGGTCGTCCAGCGGGATGCTCTCACTTTTGTCTAAGTCACTTATTTTCAAGTTTTTGACTTAGAGAGCTTTTTTTTCTTTCTTTTTTTCTTTCCTTTTTATTCTTTTATTTGGAACAAATCGTGTGACATTGACTTTGTCTTGACTTGTTGACAGGGTTGTGACTGCCTCATTCTTTGGCGGATGGAGGATAACCATTGTGGTTTCACATTTTCCAGCCTTTTGATGCGCGGGGAATAACCATTGTGGTTTTCCATGATCCAACCATTGATGTGGATATGACATGCTTGACCTTTGGATGCACAATCCTTTTTGAAATATGAACACTCGGTCAAATTAACTGAAGACTACCCTGCCCTAGGTTAAAAATTAGGGTTTTTTCGTTTAGAAAAGAAACTCCTACTTTAAGGCTCAAAGGGGTTAACAAGGGATTATCTTCCTTATATCTCCGGTGTTTGGGAATTTGAAACAATGCTTGTACATCATCAGCAGGGTTTTATTCAAAAGCATACAACCAGAAATTTTGCGTTTTCAGATCATCATCCTCCCTCCAATCTTTGCATAAGCAAGAGTTTGGCAAAAGAAATTGGTATCATAATGCATAAAACAAATAAACATGAGTGAAACGAATGGATTACTTCAAGACAAACATTATCATTGCATTATCATTAACATTCAAAACAAACAAGTTTCTACATGCAAACAATGCATTGAAAAACAAGAAATATTACAAATGGAAATCAATAAGAATACAGAAACTGAGAAGGCTTTCTCCATCTGGGTTTGTGTTGAAGGAAACATCTTTCAAATTTCAGGGCTGCCACTAATAGATCTTCATTCATGCTTTGGCAAGGGATTGTTTTGAACATTAGGGCCAATGTCTCGGAAAGACAAAATACCAGCACGAGTCAATCTTTGAACTTCAACTTTTAGAGCCCAACAATCTTCTAAACTGTGTCTGGGAGCATCCTGATGAAAAGCGCAAGTAACATCAGCATTGTACCACCATGGAATCTTCTCTGGAATTGGAGGTGGTGATCTTAGTTGAACCAACTTCTTATGAGTTAGAGCGGGATACAGTTCTGTATATGTCATGGGGATAGGATCAAAATTAGGCTTTCGTCCTGCTGGATGTTGACTAGCCTGAGCCACATGAGCTGTATTCACCATGGGAGTCACTGACGCCACCTGCTGAGGCTGATGACTAGCTTTTCCCTTGGATCGACTATTCCTTCCATGAGAAACAACATTAGCATCAGATTCATTCTTCTTCTGAAAAGATGAACCATACTTCTTCACAATGCTAGATACACTGTCAGTGTGAACCATACGTCCTTCTCTTACAGCTTCTTCGAGTGTGACACCCATTCCCACCATTTCGGTGAAGTCTACAGGAGCACTCGCAATCATCTTCTCATAATAAAATGGACCAAGAGTCTTCAGGAAAATCTTAGTCATCCCTTTTTCTTCCATCGGAGGAATCACTTGGGCGGCAACCTCACGCCATCTCCGAGCATATTCCTTGAAGGATTCTTTCTCTTTCTGCATCATAGCTCGCAATTGATCTCGATCAGGAGCCATGTCCACATTATACTTGTATTGTTTCACAAACGCTTCAACTAAGTCATTGAAAGTGCGAATATGGGTGCTATCAAGGCACATATACCACTTAGAAGCAACTCCAGTCAAACTGTCTTGGAAATAGTGAATCAACAGACGTTGATCATCAGTGTGAGTGGACATCTTTCTCACATACATCACCAGATGTGTCCGAGGACAGGAATTTCCTTTATACTTCTCAAATTCAGGCAGTTTGAACTTAGCAGGTACTTTCACATTGGGAACAAGGAAAAGATCATGCACATTCTTTCCAAACAATTCTTTCCCACGGAGAGCTTTCATCTCTTTTTGCAGTTTTTCGAACTGATCTTGGAAACCGTCCATTCTGTCATGAATTTCACTTGGAGCAGCATCATAAATGGGCTCTGGGACAAAAGGACCAGCATGAACAATAAGAGATGTGTTGACCATAACAGGAGTCAACGGACGAGTCATCTCAGGAACAGACAAATAACCTTCAGGCATGCCCCAGGGATATCCATTAGGCATACGTTGCTGAGTAGCACCAACAGGAACAACAGGAATGGTTGTAGCAGCAATTTCAGAAATCACAGTGGTCTAACCCTGAGCTTGGGCATTGGGAGGAGGAACCTGATTCTAATTTTGATTCTGAGTAGTCATCAATGTCTCAACTAGAGCAGTGAGACGCTCCACACCAGATCTCAAAGTAACAACCTCTTCACGTAGCTCACGATTCTCTTGTTCAAGACCTTCCATCTTCTTCTTGCAGTTAGCTCGAGTGTTCTACCGGTGAGACAGCTTGATTCTTTCACTTCAATATGAAGAACACTGAATAAGACCTCTGGAATACTCTCGGATGCAAGACCATAATGCGGAATGATGCATGAAATGCAGATGATTTGTTTTTTATTATTATTTGAGTTTCAAGGAAATTAAGATATTAACTTGTAAACACTCAAACATTGGACTAAAGTTTCGATTAAGTTATCATCAAAATCAATCATCCATTTTGGTGGATTAGAGTTTTCACCCCATCAACACCCAAGATCCATTGAGTTTGATGAAACTTATGATGTTTACAAGGAAAGACCTTTAAGTTCCTTGAAAATCAAAAGAAAAAGAGTTTTCATGGATGCATGAATGCATGGTTTATGCATCAACCACAACCAAGAGCATGCAAGGTCACATAAGATCACACAAAATCACACAATCCAGGTTCAAAGGTTCGACGTCACGAGCATGGAGCCATGGATCTACCCATCCCACAAGGCGTGATCTAGGGAATTTTGTACCTGCCAATCGGGTTCTACAAAGGTTCCCAGAGTTTTCAATCTTCTATCGAATATTACCGGCACGCACAATTGCTCATGGGCGCCAATAATATGCCTAAAAAGACCTCGTTTGAGCGTAGTATCGCATGACAACAAGCTCAAATTGGTACTTGATCTTGTTTCTGCACTACATCCTAAAAAGGCTTAGATTGGTTAAAAGGTTCTAGGCCATTCAGCTTCTACGGACACTCACTATTGAAAGTAATAGCGTTATCACGATGGTTCGTAACAACCTTCCATGAGGCCTCCACTGATTGGGGTTCCACCATATGATGCTCATGTTAAGGATTGCTCCTGACATGCAACTATTGGTCTTACCACCTCCTATCTCAAGTTACTCACCAAAGTTCGGGTTAGAACTTTATCTCATCACAGAGGAACCATCGAGCACCAAAAAGAAAAAAAAGAAAATAAACAAACAAAGCACACAATAATATATACAGATAAAAACACACAGATAAACAAAAATAGGCTTAACACTCTTAAAACTGGCTCCCCAGTGAAGTCGCCATTTTTCTGTAGCGGGGAAAATCTGATATCGAAGCCATAGGATTGACTCGAATCAATATTTCAGTGAAAGTCGCCACCGCGCTTTATTGTTTCCAAAGGAAAAGGGAAAAGAACGAATAAAACCCAAAGTTTGTTTTTAAAACAAAAAAGAAGAGATCTTAGGTACAGGTGTTGATTATATGAGGGGAAGGTTTTAAGCACCCCTCATATCTGTGGTACTCCACGGGAACCTTTTTGAAAATATGTGTCGTGTGTGCTAAAAAAAAAGAGTTTGTTTTATTTTTAAAAAAAAACTCGGCAAAGCGTTGAACTTTGTGCCTACATACCTCCTCGGTGCATTGGAGAAGTCAGAGCTAATGTAGTTCCGCTTAAAGGGAAAAACGTTTTAAAAACCAAATAAACACTTTATCATCGTCGGAGAGAAATACTCAGCCATTGATCTCGAGCATGAGAACAAATGAGTTCTTTGCATCGCAAATGAAAGAAGGGCTCCAACTCGGATAGAAATCGACGAGTATGCCACTAGCTCTCTCACGCGGAAAAGATCTCATTATATCAATCAATTTCAAAATCGTAGGGTATAACCACTCGTTTCAACAATTAATCGTGTCTAAAATTTTTGAAGAAAAGCCACTAAGGGTAAAAGATATTTTTTTAAGAAAGTTTTTGAAAAGGTTGCAAATATAAGAAGGCTTTTGAAAAAGGGAGAAGATTTTGAAAATCTAAGAAGTGAGAGGAGATAAAGAGGCTAACCTAGTGCGTAAAATAAAAGCTAAGGAAAGAAACGGTCTAACCGAAATAAGAAGCGAACACTTGACATTATGAGTCAAGGTAGATTTCCCATCCTTTGGAATATCGACACTAAACCAACACATTATCACTTGGGGATCCAGATGAACTTATTATCTTAGCACCACTTCGCATTAAGCACATTAAAATCCTGACGAAAATCGGGCAGAGTAACGGCTGTTTTCGGATAAAATCCTTATATCAATGCCTTGGAATTAACCATCAAGGGCTTTCAAGGAGATACCTGCACATGCAAACAGACAACAATCCAATGCCAGACAGACAGAATAACAGCAGAAGAACAATGTCATAAGGGTCCAGAGGTACTAAGTCCATAAGTCCGAATCTCCAAAATGCTCGGGATAGTAACCAATAGTCCAAAGAGAGCCTTACGTGTTTTTTTAGATATTTGTTGATTATTAGTGTTTTAGCATAAAAAGTAAAGTATGGTCCAAGTGGACAAAAAGAAAATGGCGGAAACATAAACATAGTGTCCAAATGGACAAAGAGAAAATAGCGGAATATAAACGTCCAAATGGACAAAGGGAAAATAGCGGAATGTAAATATGATGAAATGATAAAATAAAGCGATAAAGCAAGAAATATAAAGAGCAATATAATAAAAGTGCAGAAATTAAAGTCAATTGTTAGATGTTAAAGATAACCATCTTGAAACTTGTCAAGTATGTTATCAAAGTTAGTAATGAAGATCGATGGTGAGTGAAGGATGTACTCGGATTTAAATTCAATGGAAACTTATCAGAAGCTTGATAAAATCATAGCGACTACACGATAAATTCCATAAGTCATAAATCAACCGCATACAATTCTCTTCCATATTTGATCTTTTTTATTCGGGACACGAAATATTGCGCTATGTTAAGCAGATCGCCAAGTGATTTATGTAGAAATCACCTTACAACGAGGCCGGTCAAAACTTTATGTGCTAATGCATGCGAGAGAAATGATATGTAGATCATTCTCCGAAAGCAATACCGCACGAAAAGAAAATAGGTAACGATCTAGTCTTTACTAAGAATCCATAAGAATTCTCAAATTATTAAGACTTTCATCGATCAGAAGAAAAAAGGAGAAGAAGAAGATAAAATGCATAAAGTAAAATCAACTCACACTATCATTAATATCATTCATCTAATATTATGGATTTGGTCCTTTCAAACCTATCAACATCCTAGATCCATTGATATTAATGAAGTGGAGGAAGTAGGAAGCCAAAACCACATTCTGCCAGCAGGAAATCGATTTACCTCTGTAGGAAATCGATTTCCTGAGTGCAGAGTTCAAATTTTGGAAAAAAACTAAGGTGGAAATCAATTTCCTACAGAGGGAAATCGATTTCCTGCACGCAGCATTCAAAAGAATCAGCATTAGGAGGCATAAAACTTGACTTAAGCAAACATACAAACACCTTATGATCACACATCAATTGGAGCAGGAATTTTCCATCCATTCACCGTCAAATAGGACCAATATAGCATCAAAGATGCATCACACACAAGCACAAAAGAATCACATTATGATGGATGAATAAGGATGAAGAAAATTACCAAATCTAAAACAAAACTTATATCTACTTCAAGAATCACCAACACAAATCTTGATCTCTCAACAATTGAAGAAAAAAGAGTGAAATGGATGTGGTTTAGCTCAAAGTTTGTGAGGTTCAAGGTGTGACTCACAAACTTTATGAAAGAACAAAGAGCTTTGGTGAATTTGGTAGGGATGAGGAGAGAAATTACAAGGGGTTTTTTGGCTCTCAAGGCTTGAAAAATGAGAGAGTAGAGACCTCTATTTATAGGATGGGAGCAAGAGTAATGGCAATTTGGTCTTTTTGTGTTTGGTAATTAATTTGTGGTTAATTGGTGATTAAAGTGGCATTTAAATGGTAAAAATGGTAAAATGGGGTTTAAGTGGGTTTAATGAAGGGGTTAATTTTGATGAGGTGGAAAATTGGTAAAATGATCAAATAAAAAAGGTGCCAAAATGATGTCAAGCTTCCCTCCTTATATTTTTTGAATTTCGCCTTAAGGAAATCGATTTCCCCAGGAGTGAAATCGATTTCACTCTGTTCCAGAAGAGAATTTGGCGCAAAATACACTAGGGAAATCGATTTACCCAGGAGGGAAATCGATTTCATGCTGTCCAGAATGTGATTTTGTTGAAGATTGCTGCAGGGAAATCGATTTACCCAGTAGGGAAATCGATTTCATCAGTCCAAAATATGAAAAATGCCTTGTTTATTGCATGTCTTGGCTTGGTACCTACAAAACAAAAGCCTACAAAGAAACAAAGCAATATTTTTGGTATTTGGGTTAGTACAATATGCATACAAGATAAACAATCATTGGTGCTTGATGGTCCCTCTTATTGATGAGGTGAGTGCAACACCACAAACAAAACTTCCAAGTGAAGCTCTTGATTAGTGATTGGGATATGAATGATATAGGATCTTAGGGTCAAAAATTGGGGTATGACAGCTGTCCCCATACTATGCAACCACCTTCTTCGATCACAGCTTTAGCATCTTTGAGAGAAGCCATAGTTGGAGTTATTTTTGTATCAGGAGTAGCAGAAATATGTTTGGTAGTGGAGACATCTGGAGAAACCACCTCAAAAGATTGGCAGGGAGTTTCGATGAATTCGTCATCCAACTCAACATACTTGGAATTGCTCAGGTGGCTAACCACATATTCTTCTTCGCCGTAAACTGTGACAATCTTTCCTTTTACTGGATATTTCAACTTCTGATGTAGGGTAGAAGTTACATCATTTGCCCCATGTATCCAAGGGCGTCCTAGTAAACAGGAATATGCTGGGTGAATTTCCATTACGTGAAAGGTAGAATCAAAGATCTGAGATCCCACTCGGATTGGGAGATTCACCTTTCCGTACACTGTTCTTGTTGACTCGTCGAAGGCTCTTACCACAACATCGCTTGGTTGTAACACAATTCCTTCGAAGTCAAGCTTTTCCAGTACTGTTTTTGGTAACACGTTCAAAGAGGAACCGTTATCTACCAGCACATGAGATAGAGTGGTGCCATTACATTCGATAGAGATGTGTAAGGCTTTATTGTGATTTTTCCCAGCAGGGGTTAGATCAACATCAGAGAAACCGAGACCATTATTCACTATTAAATTGGCCACACAATTTTCAAATTGATCGACTGAAATTTCTTGTGGTACATGGGAAACTTTAAGGAACTTCATCAGAGCCTTAACACGAGCATTGGAATATTTTAGCAGAGACAGCATTGAGATTTTTGAAGCAGTGTGCCCCAGCTGTTCGACAATATTGTAATCACTCTTGCAGATGATTTTCAATATTTCCTCCATTTCTTGCTTTGATGGATCCTCAACAGTGACTTCTACCCGTATTTGAACTGGTTCAAATTGTGGCTCTTTGCCTCGAGCGTTGATATCTTGATTAGGAACTGGGACCTGGACTGGATTAGCAGCAACATTTGGAGAAATTTCTGGTGAAAAGATCCTTCCACTTCTCGTAATCCTACTAGTACCCACAATATTGTCAACAGTTGGAGTAGTAAAATTCATGTCCTTTTCAATCGAGGTATCTTGTTTTACTCCATGGACATAAACATTAGTATCATAACTCCACGAGACAGCTTTGTCTGAGGAGTATGAAATTGGAGTCGGACTGGTAATGATTACTGATGCCACTTTGGGTGTAGCAGAAATTTTGAAAGGAGCTTTGGTAGGGATTTTGAATGGTATGTTGGAAACCACTGAGACGTCTTCTATTCTCATCCCATTTGAAAAGACTTCGCATAAATCGTCCATAGAAGGAAGCCTCTCAAACATAATGATACGGCGGTCCATCCACTTTTGAATTCCTATTTTCAGATTCTCACAACCATTGGGCAGGTGTGCGCAATAAAAGCAATCAGGGTCGCAACCTGGAAAGTAACCAGCTTGAATTAGCTTTCTTTTGACTTCAAGGAGCGGAGTTGACAATGCTCTCACATCATAGATGTAAACAGTGTCTATGATAGCATTAACGGTTTTGTCGTGTTTTGGCATAGGTGCAGTGATGACATTTAGAGTCTCTGGAGGATCGAACTCAATTTCCCCAGCATCTATCATGTCTTGTATTTTATTTTTCAGTGCCCAACAATGATCTGCGTCATGTCCTAGACAGTTAGAATGATATGCACATGTTACATCGGGGCGATAACTTGGAGAGGAAGTGTTGACATTCTTTGGAGGATCTTTTAATGTGATCAGATCTGCCTTCAACAAGTGCTGCAATGCCTGAGATATTGTCATATTGATTCTGGTGAAATTTCTCCTTGGCGCATCTGGTCGACGCGTATATTTTGGCGTTTGATCTTTTTGAGGTGCCGATGCGGAGATCAAAACTGCCCCAACAGATTGGTGAAGCTCATTCTTGCGACCTTTCTGACTGTGCATTGACTTCATTTCTCCCACGGATGGGCCTCTTTGTAGTACCAGAGGAGGAGCCTATTTGAATTTTTCCACTTTGAATGCCGCTTTCGACACGCTCTTCAGTCAATATCAGGTAAGTGAAACCTGATGATGAGCTTCCCAGCAAATGACTATAGAAAGGGCCAGTTAAAGTGCCCATGAACATGTCGACCAGCTCGCGATCAGATAAGGGTGGTTGAACCCTTCCAGCCAGATCTCTCCACTTTTGTGCATAGCCTTTGAAACTTTCTTTTGGTGCCATAGACATGCCCCTTAGTTGAGTACGGGTTGGTGCAAGGTTAGCATTGTATTGATACTGTTTGTAAAAAGCAGCAGCTAACTCTTCCCAAGTGTGAACTTTTGTACTTTCCAGTTGGTAGTACCACTCGAGTTGTGTACCCGATAGACTTTCTTGGAAGAAATTAATCCACAATTTGTTATCTGTTGTATGGGGTAGTATCTTCCTTACATAGGATCTCAAATGTAGTTTTGGGCAAGAAACTCCATCATACTTTGCAAAGACAGTAACTTTGAACTTTGGAGGGATAACAATATCTGAGACGAGTCTCAGATCATCGAAATCTAAACCAGGTATTTTTTGTATCTCCATAGCTTTCATGCGTTCTTCCAACTGCTGGTATTTGTCATCATCCTGTTCGTCTCCAGAATGATAATCCTCTTCATTAGAAGAGAGAGAGGGTTTGGCAGAACCCTGGTTGCTGTGATTGTCTCCTGGTTCACCATCACCGACTATTTCAGGGATCGGTGGCTTTTTGGACCTTTTAACTGGGATCTTGATCTTCCTTTTCAGGTGACTCAAGCCTACAGATCCTTTGGGCTTCTTTTTCTTCTTGGTTATCAGGGCTTTCAGTTCTTGTTGCCCCTTTGCTAATTCCATAATTGCTACCTGAACTTGGGCGTTCTGTGCTTCGTGATTCTTGATGCTTGTTTCGGATTCCATCTCTTCTAACTGAAATAGACAGCGAGGAGATGAGAAAACCGTCATGTGAACCTGTTATGCAATGTTTATGAATGAAATGCATATGCAATGTTTTCAAGGATCTTGGAATTTAGATTTGTTTAAACAAAAAAGAAACAAACATTTATTAGTCTTATTTTTTTTATTATTATTTTTTATTTGCCTTTTTCGGGCTTACACGATAGAATAAAGAAAATGAAGGATCCCTAAGGTCTCCCATGGACGCTTTCTTTTCGCACCCAGGAATGTGTTGATCTACTGTTCTTCTTGGAGTTGTCCGGTGAGCTCCAACACTTTCCTTTCATAGTCTTGACAGTGTGCTTTGAAGGTGTCTCTTTCCTCTTTTAGCTGAACCCAATATTTCTGCAGCTCTTCCAGGTCAGTTGGCATGTCAGGATGTAGGATAACTCGAGGTTCGTCTCCTTCGCCTTCTGGCTCAATAGTCACAGGTAGAATAGTGGGATATGGCATGATGAACTTCCGAGCATGAGCGCACACCCATCTGAGGTAAGGCTCCATAGGAATGGAATTCCATTGCCCCAAAGTTTTGCTTTCTACTCTATAGACACTGCCCCGTGCATGTATAAACCTTCGTCGATATTGTCATACCCCAAAATTTTCCCTCTTCATTGCATCTTCAATGGCTCAAGTTTCAAAGGTTTATTCAGGTCACTCTCTCCTAATCAAAGATCTCCAAAAACTAGGGTTTTCATTTTATCAAAGGGTTGTTAATATTCAAGGCCTCAAATGGATCTCAAGGTGTCTCACATATATCAAAGTATCTCCATGTCAATTATCGAACTTCAATCCCAAGGCATTCCCATTTAAAGGCTCAGGTGATCAATAATCGATTATTTTGACCTAAAAGTCAACTATAGTCAAAGTACAGTCAAACTTCGAGATTTTTGGTCAACATCAAGTATTTGAAGTGATATCCATCATTTGATCAATGGTTGATCATGATCTATCAATAAAAAAACTCAGAAATGAACAAATTCAAAAGGTTCAAATTAGGGTTTTTTATAGGAGAAAGTCAACTCAACTTTGACTGGCCATAACTTTCACATGGACTGTCAAAAATTCCCACTCAAAGTTGAGCAAATTTTTGGAGGCAAGATGTGAAATAAGTGGTTCAAATTGGATATTTTTGCAAATGGGCCTATCTTGTTATGATCCAAACTTTATTATTAGGTTACTAAGAAGCTCCAAACTCGGTCCCACGATTATTTGACTTTTATTATATTTTTAGTGAATTTTTATTCATTTAAAATGTTATTAAAATCAAAATAATCAAAAGAAATATGAGGGATTTGGTTTAGTGTTGGTTCTCAATCAAATCTAATCATTAAAACACTACAATCTTGAGTCAAATTCGCAGCAAGAAAGGATTAGAGCGATATGGAGGATTTTTGAACCAAATTTGGAAAGTTTCTATATCACTTCCAAATCATATTCCAATCATGCAATTTATGAAGATTTGGTGCAAATATGTTGACCTAATACACTCCTTATAAGTATCCAAACGTTTTCAGATGCAAGGGGTTCGGATTTTGGCCTCCAAGAACAAAAAAAACGAATTGGAAATTCAAGGAAAAACTTGAATTCGGATTCAAAGTTTAAGGCTAGTTCCGAGGGTTTGAAGAGTTCCAACGTGATGCTGGGAGTATTCAGAAGCTAGGGACATCATCACCTTCAATTGCCGCGCTCAGAATTATGCCCAGGATGCTCACGGTTTGCAATAAATTTATTTTCGTCGTTTTCATTAATACGTGATTATTTGATGCGATTGGGTTGTATGTTTGTGTTCCTGATGGTGTTCTGAAGCTTTTGGCACAGGTTAATTGAAGTTTGCTTGCACATATAGGAATCCACCATTGTTGGACTTTAGGGTTTTGTTTTGGGGTTTTCTGGTACAGGGTGAATTAGTCAAAATCATGGGCATGGTTGGAGTCGCAAGGGCGATACGAGTTTAGCCATGGATTTATCTTTTATTTTCATGCTTGTTTGAGGTCTTTGTGTAAATCGCAGGTGTAGAATATTTTAGTTTTTATAGCTAACTCTCTAAAAAGCGCTGCAAAAAAATATTAGCAGGTTACAAAGAAGAAGATGATGAGGTGTGAGCATTCTGTTGGTCTAATTTGAAAATAATGGGGAGGCGCGCGAGTTGCAGTTCCAGGTCATAATGCTCGTTTTTTTTATATATTGTTTAGCATGTATATCATTTACAGCAAAGCGAATGTGAGTGGTTGGCAAAAGGAATGGCTGGTGACTGGAGACACGCTGGTTCGATCCCCAGCTTCCGTATATAAGTTTTATGAATTAGTGAACTCCTTGATTCCGTGTGCGCCCCAACAAAAGGCATATGGTGTACCTCAGGTATGAACCGTAAGATTCACATCAAGGCAAATCCAACGCCCACAGGATTGGAGGCGCATCATGGAGCCTCGCAGACCACACACAGGATCCGGTCCAGGTTCCTATATGTTTTTATTTATTTATTTTATTTGTTTTATTTATTTATTAGGTTAAATAATAATTACTTGTATTTAATTTAATTGATTTATTCTAGGATTAAATAATAAAATTAGGATTAGGATTAATTATTATTTTCTCGATTATTCGACTATTTCGAGTAATTTGTTTAATCATTTTAATTAATATTAAATCATAAAAACCCTAGAAAAGTCTATTAAGAAATTAGGGTTAGCTCAATCCCATTGGCCAGTGGCCAGGGTATTAGGATTAGGTTTTTTTCAATCGACCTAGGTATTTAGACAAACAATTTAGAATTTTATTCGCTTCGACTAAATCAATTGATCGCGGTGGATAATAAGCAATTAATTGTTTAATTAATTAATATAATATAATTCAAATAAACTCATTTTTGCTAAATAGTTTTAACCAAAGCTATTGGTTACGATGATTAGCATTTTCCCTTTATCAAATTCGTTATTATTTATAATCGAATCTATCGATTATGAGGAGTAACGATAATTAAAATACGCATATTTGTTATTCGTGATAATCGAATCTATCGATTATAGTGGTTAGCAATCCTCCCTTTAATCCGTTAGCCATGGTAATCAAACCTATTGATTATTGCGACTAATGGTAACAAATTAAAATCAGGGTTGTACGCCCAAACACTTAAAACACATCAAACCACAAACCATAGATTTTCATCTTTTCAAAACTGCGAAACGGTAATTCAAAATACCATCAACACATTCATATCAAATTCTAAGGCGTACAATCCTGTGCCCGAACTACGTCGACTCTGATTCTCCATAAGGAGATACGTAGGCACTTGGATAACCAAGGCGAGTCCCCCTCCCTAAAATCTCAATTTTTCCCCTATTCAATTCCTTAGCTATAAACCTTGCCATAAACCTTTATCTTTGAAATGTTAGCCTTTAGGAAAGGGTTGAGGGTGCCTAACACCTTCCCTTGACCTGAATATAGTATCTTACCTTGATCTCTTAACTGCGTAGGGTTTCCTATTCGCCCTTCAGAATAGGTGGCGACTCTAAACCTTTAATTTTTAGGGAGGTTGCTACAGCTGGCGACTCTGCTGGGGATAACTTAATAGTGAATACTATGCTCCTATAGGTTTTGGTAGGGTTTACGTTTGGCGCATTTTAGGGTTTGGCAAACTTGCCATTTTTAGGGTTTGGGGGAGGTTCATCTTTATAATAAATATTTTATTTATTTGTTTTGTTTTTTGTCATTGGTTTTTTTATTGAATGTTTTATTTAAAATGTTTGATTATATATTATATGCATTGCTGGTTTTTTTATGTTGTGTTAAACCCTAAGTGTGGGAGTTAACTTTGAGATCAGGGGGGAATCGAATCGCCTACGAGTCTCATTGATAACTCCACTCGGAGTGGGTTGAGTATTCGGAAATGTCCAAAACGAGGCTTGACTTTGTTGAGGGCAGGACTGGATACTTGGCTGATCTCTCCGAGAACCTACCCCAAAAATTCGAACCTCATTGGATAAAATGAGTTGTTCTAAAATCCAAAGAGACAAAAAGTCTCGGAGGCTACGAACGATCCCATGAGACCCGTGTCTAGGACATAACACTGGAAAGGGTAGGCTCCCTAAAGCCGCTACGTCGAACCTATGAACCTAGGACTTTTGTGCTTATGTGCTTATTATATGTTTGCAATTTATATGCTTCTAGTATCTATGCGTTTCAATTTTGCAGGTATCCCTACGCATTCCTTAGCGTATAGGGATCCTATTCTTAAAATCGTGTCCTTTGTACGAAGGACATCTTCGTTAGCATACGTCGATTGGCCTCTCGATGGCCATAAGATTTAGTGACTGTCTTGAACGGTCACTCTATGCTGCTCCTACGCACTCCCTAGCCCGTAGGGATTTTCCTTTTACATCTTTGTATTTTTACAACCACGTGTCCTTCCCACGAAGGACATCTTCATTAACGCATGTCGATTGGAATCTCGATGGCCATGAGATCCAGTGACTGTCTAGAACGGTCATCCCGTGCTTATTCCCGTATACCCCTAACTTGTAGGGTTTGGGTTTCCGTTTATACATCTTTCATCCCTAGCCTGTAGGGATTTCTCTTCACCCGATATCGTCCTTAGATAGGATGCGTTCCACATTGAGAACCTTCCCACGAGGGACAGCTTCGTAAGTACACGTCGAACGACCTCTCGAAGGTCATGAGACTTGGTGACTGTCTTGAACGGTCATCAGCTGCTACTTCCCACGCACTTCCTAATCTATTCCCATTAACGTGTCATAATATCTAGCTCGCAAATATTTCATCAGAGTATAATGTCATCCCTAAACCCGCATAGGCTACCCTTAGGTTTATCTCTATCGCACGTCCGCATTGCATTACATACAAGGAGTCATAATATACAAATAATAAAGGAGCCTTTTGCATACGCACGCATTCTCATTTTCATGCATTCATACATTTACATTCACATTTGCATTTCCATCTTCACCCGCATCCATATTCACTGTGCTAGCCGGTTTCCTGAAACTCATGGAGAAAAATAAAAGGATCATAAACTATGGAGAAAGGAAGATAAGCTATCACCGTGCCAGCCGCATGTCCGTGCCTTGTCGTAACAGGATCATAAATACATCAAAGGTTATCATCGAGCAAGGATTAGTTCAACAAAGGAGTTCCCTCATAGATACACATAAGAGGTATCTAGTCATAAAGGGGTTCATCTCAGAACATATCAAATTTACAAGGACGCTCTATGATAACCTGAGGGCAAAGATCAGTCCAACTGGGGCAATGCATAACTACGATGGAGAGAAGGCGACGTGTGTCAACTCCAGACCAAGGGGCAAAACGGTCCTAGATTTCTCTACCAATCTACAAAATCTGGACGTTGCAAATAGTGTGATACTATCCTTTAGAAAAGGCAAAAGAGGTTCAGTCAAAGGAAACTCATGAAGTTCCGATACGACGAAGACCTGCCGCTAACAATTTATTCCCGACAGATTTGACGTGCCCAAGGAGAATTCGAGATTACCCTTCACTTCTACAAGTCCACGAACTAAGGAGTAAAACAAAGTCGACAGATTCACAAAAGAAGTTTGCCCTTAGTATTAATAGGTTTATCACTTCAAGATGTAACTTCTACGATCACAAAGTGTTATTTGATGTAAAACGTTGTACCTTTCGAATAGTAATTCAATAAAATAATCATGCATGTTTTGAAATCAATTCTTTCGCTCAGCTTTTGCATTACTACGACTTTCCATTTCAACTTATCTTTCAAATTATCACTCCCAATCATTAACAAACTTGAGGGAGGATGACGAATACAAATAACTAAGTCCAGCTAAATATATGCTTTCAAGGTAAGACCCAACCGACGATGTATATGCATTGTTTCAAATCCCTAAACAGTGGAGGTATAAGGATGTTAATCCCTCGTCACCCCCTCGAGCCAGGAGTTGGAGTTTGCTTCTACTTTTCAAATAAACCTTGATTTTAACCAGGGGTAGGGTAGATTTCAATTAATTCAATGGTGTATTTTGGTTGTCAAGAGAATCAGTTAATCCAAGCAAGGATTCAAGCAAAGGTTCAAGCATATCTTCTCCCTCGCATTCATCCAAGATTGAGGAAGCAATGGAGATAACATTCACAACATCTTCTTCCTCATTACATCATTCAAGATCGAGGAAGTGTCAAAGGTGAAGCTTACAAATCAAAATCAGCAGTCACAACATTCAATATTCAAGGATCAAATCTCAAAAGGAGCTTTCAAAAGAAAAACGCCCGCTAAGTCAAAACGGAGAATTTCAGAAAAAAAACAAAGATGACTTAGGCAAAAATTAGGGCATCCCAATGGATCAAACTTAAAGGAATTGGTTCATGCAAAAATAAGGGATAAAAACAAAGCAAAAGCAAAACACAAAGTACAATCTTGTGACTGCTAAATCATCGAAGCTTCTCATCTATGCTTAGATCTTTACAACACTTTTACCATCAATGCTTGGATCTCTACTAAGGCTTCTGCCCAACATTAAAACTGAAATGATTCTCTTACAAACAAAGCATATCCATTGGATTAGGCGAACTTTAGGACCTGGAGAACATCAAGGAGAAAAGGATGGGTTAAATAAAATTTTGAGCCTTATATCCATTGTTTTTTAAAACATGAACCAGGCCAAGTTACAACATTTAAAAGTACTAATTGAGGCAAGGTTAACCATGAAAGCATATTAAGCAGGATTCTGTTATACTGACTCCTATGTTTGTTAAAACTATTTCTAACCACTACGCTTCTTCAAGCATTCATTTCTAAAACATCCAGTCCTAATTCATAACGGACTTCGATTTCAAAACTTGCATACACATCGCATTGGGGTTACTTCTCAAAGGGTACAACGCCATCTACGAATATACACTTAGCACAAAGGCGATCATTTCTGATAAAGACTCTTGAATGGGGAAACCACGTCCAGAGGGTTTTCCTACACAGGGGAATATAACCAAACATCCTATTAACTAGGGGCATCCTTCCTAAGGTCCAATCGACCTGGGTCACATCTCAAAGCAATCTCAATCAGGGGCATGTCAAACATAGGATAAATTCAAAAAGGATAGAACACTATGGATAGCCCTCCATAACCTGGAAATCAAGGGCATACCCTTCAATCTAAACGTCGAAGCATATGACAAGGTTATTTCCCGGGGCACTTCCCTCATAAGCATCTTTTCCCACGAAAATATTCGGGCAATGGATATCAAATCCATAAGACGCACAACAAAAGGAAAAGGCGTCTTCACACTTTACAACCTCGAATCAATCTTTCTCCTAACTACGATCTTCAAAGTTCAAAAACCAAGTATTGGGAAATCACGCTAGCATCCAACAACCTTACAACATTAGCAAACTATGTACGCTTTGGTTATCAACAACCCATCATTGGAGCATCATGCAAAAACATTTATGCATTACATATTTCAGTTGATACATGACACCATACCTTTCTAGGTGGTTTTCTCTAAGACAATCATCGCCATTTCCAAGAACCTTTTTTTATGTATTCTTCTTTAAGACATTCTCTTTCTAAGAACCTTTTCAGGTAGTCTTCTTTAAGACAAATTCTACGATCCTTTCTAAGAACATTTCTAGGTAGTCTTCTTTAAGACAATCATAGTCATTTCCAAGAACCTTTTCAGGTAGTCTTCTTCAAGACATTTCTTTTTTTCTAAGTACCTTTTCAAGTAGTCTTCTTCAAGACATTCCTTTTCTAAGTACCTTTTGAGGTAGTCTTCTTCAAGACATTCTTTTTTCTAAGTACCTTTTAGGTAATCTTCTTCGAGACATTCTTGTTCTAAGTACCTTTTCAGGTTGTCTTTTTCAAGACATTCTTGTTCTAAGTACCTTTTCAGGTAGTCTTCTTCGAGACATTCTTGTTCTAAGTACCCTTTCAGGTAGTCATTTTCAAAGCAATTTGGCATCCTTTTCAGGAATCTCTTCGGGTAGTCTTCTTTAAGACATTCTACTAACCCTCCTAAGTAGTCCTTTCTAAGACATCCGTTATCCTTTCCAAGAACCCCTTTTAGGTAGACTT
The DNA here is from genome assembly GCF_029867415.1 of Vicia villosa. Classification (NCBI taxonomy): domain Eukaryota; kingdom Viridiplantae; phylum Streptophyta; class Magnoliopsida; order Fabales; family Fabaceae; genus Vicia; species Vicia villosa. The sequence goes on along the minus strand of NC_081185.1, from coordinate 59,174,844 downwards.
TTAAGACATTTTTACATCCTTTTCAGGTAGTCACCCTTAAGACATTCCTCTTTCTTTAAAACCCTTTTAAGGTAGTCTTCTTTAAGGCAAATGTTCACATCCATTCCGGAAACCTTTTTTCAGGTAGTCTTGTAGAAGACATTATTTCGTTCCACGCATTACATCAATCAACATAAGCATGAGCATAAGAATTATCCCATATATCAAAACATCCAATTCAAAACTCTGGTGCTAAGCTACATTGCCCACCTGCTTTCCGGTAACTTTACCGATGCCAGTACCCTTACTGAGTGTTATTTTCCAATCACCTGATTGACGTATCTCAGTAACCTTACCGATGATAGCAACCTTGCTGCCCATTTCACTCATAAGCATATACATACGAATTAGCATATACATATCATCTAGTGCATTCAAATACTACAAAAATCCAGTTTTCTGACCCTCGAGTCATGAGTGTCCAACCCTCGTGTTGTGATAAGTGTGTTTTTCGACCCGCGAGTCGTAAAACATTTGACACGCTATTGTCTCCGACCCGCGAGTCGTAAAACATTTGACATACTATCTTTTCCGACCTTCGAGTCGTGAGTCTCCAAGCAAGTGAGTCTTTTTCATACAGGCAAACAATCTTCTATGCAGGTAAATTTGTCCGAACCGGGGCAAGTGGATCCCATTGGTGCAGGTGAGCTTGCTAAAGCTATAGCAAGTGATCCTTTTGGGGATTAATCAAAACTACGATAGTAAGCAGGTATGGCTAACTGCGACGACTTACTAGAACTATAGTAAGTGGGTCATACCATCTACGATAAGCTTACTCCAACTACGATAGCAAGTAGGTATGGCTAACTGCGATGACTTACTAGAGCTATAGTAAGTGGGCCACACCATCTGCGATAAACTTGCTCAAACTACGATAGTAAGCAGGTATGACTAACTGCGACGACTTACTAGAACTATAGTAAGTGGGTCATACCATCTACGATAAGCTTGCTCCAACTACGATAGTAAGCAGGTATGGCTAACTGCGACGACTTACTAGAACTATAGTAAGTGGACCCTACCATCTACGATAAGCTTACTCCAACTACGATAGTAAGTAGGTGTGACCGACCGCGACGACTTACTAGAGCTATGGTAAGTGGGCCACACCATCTGCGACAGACTTACTCAAACTACGATAGGGAGTGGGTATACCAACCGCGACGACTTACTAGAACTATAGTAAGTGGGTTACCTACGAACTGCAAACCCTCTAGCACTACTGCAAGTTAATTATCTTCTACACAGCATTCATCACGTTAGTCCCCTGGCAGTGATATAAAGCTACGTCTCTTGGCAAATAGGGATTTATTTTCCCTGATCACAAGGTTTCTCAAACATTTCTTCAATTGGGTTTATCACGTTAGTCCCTCGGCAGTGATCTTCTTCAAAATTTCATCAATAACAAACAAGGTTTTATTTTTCTTTTCCAAGGTTACTAACTTCAACTAACATAAACTAACAATCATGCATCATTCGATTAACATACCTCATTCATACATAATGCATATGCATACATCGCTCTCATTTATTTTGAGAAGCTCACTGCATCATACATCGTATCCATCATAACATTGCACAAAGTTCAGGTTGCTTTTTAGGCCGTGTTACAACCAAAACACAGGGGTCCCTTTCAAAAGTATCTGCTTCACATCCAAGAAAAAGAGGGGTATTTACCTCGGATGGCATCCCTAAGCCCATCTCCCACAGAAAATCCTTCCCGGCAAATGCAAATTTTAGGGTATTCTCAGTGTTCAATCATCTTCTACCTTTAGATAACGATAGGAAGACGTGCCTATCTAACTCTTCAAGTTTAAGAAGATTGAATAGGGGCAGCTGTCATACCCCAAAATTTTCCCTCTTCATTGCATCTTCAATGGCTCAAGTTTCAAAGGTTTATTCAGGTCACTCTCTCCTAATCAAAGATCTCCAAAAACTAGGGTTTTCATTTTATCAAAGGGTTGTGAATATTCAAGGCCTCAAATGGATCTCAAGGTGTCTCACATATATCAAAGTATCTCCATGTCAATTATCGAACTTCAATCCCAAGGCATTCCCATTCAAAGGCTCAGGTGATCAATAATCGATTATTTTGACCTAAAAGTCAACTATAGTCAAAGTACAGTCAAACTTCGAGATTTTTGGTCAACATCAAGTATTTGAAGTGATATCCATCATTTGACCAAAGGTTGATCATGATCTATCAATAAAAAAACTCAGAAATGAACAAATTCAAAAGGTTCAAATTAGGGTTTTTTATAGGAGAAAGTCAACTCAACTTTGACTGGCCATAACTTTCACATGGAGTGTCAAAAATTCCCCACTCAAAGCCTATCTTAAGGGAAATTAGATTCTCTACAACTTTGTCTCTCAGAAGCCAGAGCTAGAAATGCTTCATTCGAGAGGTATGATGCAAAATGTTACAGGTCATTTTCAAGCATCCTTCAAAAGCAGTTTTTTGTCAAAGAAGATATAATCAAGATAAAAGCTCCAAATGAAAAATATGTTCCAAAGTGGCTTATAAAGGTCATCCTGAGGTTTCCAAAAAGTCCTAGAACTCCCTCATAGCTTAAAAATTGAGTGAGATATCCTAGATCAAAGTTGAGCAAATTTTTGGAGGCAAGATGTGAAATAAGTGGTTCAAATTGGATATTTTTGCAAATGGGCCTATCTTGTTATGATCCAAACTTGATTATTAGGTTACTAAGAAGCTCCAAACTCGGTCCCACGACTATTTGGCTTTTATTATATTTTTAGTGAATTTTTATTCATTTAAAATGCTATTAAAATCAAAATAATCAAAAGAAATATGAGGGATTTGGTTTAGTGTTGGTTCTCAATCAAATTTAATCATTAAAACACTACAATCTTAATACAATTTATGAAGATTTGGTGCAAATATGTTGACCTAATACACTCCTTATAAGTATCCAAATGTTTTCAGATGCAAGGGGTTCGGATTTTGGCCTCCAAGAACAAAAAAAACGAATTAGAAATTCAAGGAAAAACTTGAATTCAGATTCAAAGTTTAAGGCTAGTTCCGAGGGTTTGAAGAGTTCCAACGTGATGCTTGGAGTATTCCGAAGCTAGGGACATCATCACCTTCAATTGCCGCGCTCAGAAATATGCCCAGAATGCTCACGGTTTGCAATAAATTTATTTTCGTCGTTTTCATTAATACGTGATTATTTGATGCGATTGGGTTGTATGTGTTGTGTTCCTGATGGTGTTCTGAAGCTTTTGGCACAGGTTAATCGAAGTTTGCTTGCACATATAGGAATCCACCATTGTTGGACTTTAGGGTTTTGTTTTGGGGTTTTCTGGTACAGGGTGAATTAGTCAAAATCATGGGCATGGTTGGAGTCGCAAGGGCGATACGAGTTTAGCCATGGATTTATCTTTTATTTTCATGCATGTTTGAGGTCTTTGTGTAAATCTCAGGTGTAGAATATTTTAGTTTTTATAGCTAACTCTCTGAAAAGCACTGCAAAAAAATATTAGCAGGTTGCAAAGAAGAAGATGATGAGGTGTGAGCATTCTGTTTGTCTAATTTGAAAATAATGGGGAGGCGCGCGAGTTGCAGTTCCAGGTCATAATGCTCGTTTTTTTTATATATTGTTTAGCATGTATATCATTTACAGCAAAGCGAATGTGAGTGGTTGGCAAAAGGAGTGGCTGGTGACTGGAGACACGCTGGTTCGATCCCCAGCTTCCGTATATAAGTTTTATGAATTAGTGAACTCCTTGATTCTGTGTGCGCGCCAGCAAAAGGCATATGGTGTACCTCAGGTATGAACCGTAAGATTCACATCAAGGCAAATCCAACGCCCACAGGATTGGAGGCGCATCATAAAGCCTCGCAAACCACACACACAGGATCCAGTCCAGGTTCCTATATGTTTTTATTTATTTATTTTATTTGTTTTATTTATTTGTTAGGTTAAATAACAATTACTTGTATTTAATTTAATTGATTTATTCTAGGATTAAATAATTAAATTAGGATTAGGATTAATTATTATTTTCCCGATTATTCGACTATTTCGAGTAATTTGTTTAATCATTTTAATTAATATTAAATCATAAAAACCCTAGAAAAGTCTATTAAGAAATTAGGGTTAGCTCAATCCCATAGGCCAGTGGCTAGGGTATTAGAATTAGGTTTTTTTCAACCGACCTAGGTATTTAGACAAACAATTTAGAATTTTATTCGCTTCGACTAAATCAATTGTTCGCGGTGGATAATAAGCAATTAATTGTTTAATTAATTAAAATAATATAATTCAAATAAACTCATTTTTGCTAAATGGTTTTAACCAAAGCTATTAGTTACGATGATTAGCATTTTCCCTTTATCAAATTCGTTATTATTTGTAATTGAATCTATCGATTATGAGGAGTAACGATAATTAAAATACGCATATTTGCTATTCGTGATGATCGAATCTATCGATTATAGTGGTTAGCAATCCTCCCTTTAAACCGTTAGCCATGGTAATCAAACCTATTGATTATTGCGACTAATGGTAACAAATTAAAATCAGGGTTGTACGCCCATACACTTAAAACACATCAAACCACAAACCATATATTTTCATCTTTTCAAAACTGCGAAACGGTAATTCAAAATACCGTCAACACATTCATATCAAATTCTAAGGCGTACAATCCTGTGCCCGAACTACGTCGACTCTGATTCTCCATAAGAAGATACGTAGGCACTTGGATAACCAAGGCCAGCCCCCCTCCCTAAAATCTCAATTTTTCCCCTATTCAATTCCTTAGCTATAAACCTTGCCATAAACCTTTATCTTTGAAATGTTAGACTTTAGGAAAGGGTTGAGGGTGCCTAACACCTTCCCTTGACCTGAATATAGTATTTTACCTTGATCTCTTAACTGCGTAGGGTTTCCTATTCGCACTTCAGAATATGTGGTGACTCTAAACCTTTAATTTTTAGGCAGGTTGCTACAGATATCTTTGGGAATCATCCTCGTAATCAAACACAATGCCACGGATAATCATGTCGTGAGGACCGTTCCTTCGTGCATATCCGAATTGGCGTAAAGCTAAAGAGGGATTGTAAGTGATACCTCCCTTGATACCAAGGAGTGGTACGTTAGGGTACTCCCCACAATGGTCAATGATAGTAATGTCTCTTTGAAAGAAGTTTTTCCACCGGGTATCTGAATGAGATAAAGACATAATCCTGCGAGACCATTGCATCCTTTGTTCATTTCTCAATACGGATCGGGGAAGGTGTAATGTAAACCATCTAGCCAGTAGTGGTACGCAACACATAAGAGTTCCTCGTTTCTTCATGGTACGAGTGTGTAGAGAATGTAAAATGTCTCCCAGCAAGGTAGGTACCGGGTTACGGGTTAAGAAAATGTTGATAATGTGCACACTTATGAACTGGTTGGGATTAGGGAATAAAACCAACCCATATATCAAAAGAGCCACAACCTCCTCAAAAGTTGGGTAACTTCTGTTTTTTAGTAGTAATCGAGCCTTTTCCATTAAGAACTTGGCAAGCAAACCCTTGATTCCACTCTTTGTTTCCCAATTGGACTCGATTTCGGACTTCCGCAAATGTAAGGCAGCAGCAATGATTTCAGGTTTTGGAATCCTTTCTAAACCAGTGAAAGGTAATTGATCTCGAACAGGTAATCCAATTAGTTCAAAAAACTCTTCCAAGGTGGGTACTAACTGGTAATCAGGAAATGTAAAACAATGATGTTCGGGATCAAAGAATTGGAACAGGACCCGTATCATGTATTCTTCAAATTTTGAGGTAACCAAATGGAGTTGGTGACCGTGTTTTTCGGTGAATTGAGCATTCCTGGGGAATTCTGATATTAAGTCCTTAAGTTCAGATGGTACTGTTGAAATGTTGATTCAGATGTAATCTATGGTAGCGGGAGCCATTACCTGCAATAACACAACAAAGGTAAACTCTTCGATCCTTGAAATGATTAGTGAGAAAATGATATGTTTATGATGCTTATGATGTTATGATGTCAAACATGTGGCACACAAAAACAAATCAAACAATAGCCTTAGGTTTAAAGGCTTGCATGAAGTTCATAGGTGATACCCTCCCCACTGAGTTGAGTTGGTTAAAACCTGTCCTAGAATAGTATTCGGGTTCTATGATCCTTGGAGACAACATCTCAATACGGCACTCGGACGGCCGATCAAAATATTCCTCGAGGATAACTAACTTCGATCAATTTCAAAGCTAGCCACTTAATAGGCCGGGTTAATACCTATTTTTACCCCTGCCATACGGGGCTGATTTGAAAAACCCCCCTGCAAAAAAAAAGTTGCAAGAATTCCCCTAACATTTGAAGATTCTCTCGTTTTAAACCCTGTAAAATTTTTATTTTGAACACAAACCTTGCCACTTGAAAGACTCTATCATTTTGAACCCTGTAAATTATTTTTTTTAGTAAAACCAACCTTTCCTGTCATATACCAGAGGGTTTAAAATGACATAATCTACAAGATTACAAGATTATAAGCGTCATACCCTTCCACAGCCTTCAGTCTCTCTTCCAGTGCCTTGATTTGTCCATTGTCTTTAGAATCCTCTCCGGAATTAGCAGAGTTCAGCTTTGGTTGGAGACCTTGGTTTATGTCATTGGTATCCCCATATTGCAGGTCCAAGTAGTCTTCATCCCTAAGGGGGTTACTGACAGGAATGCGAACTGTGCGAGACGTCCCTTCCTTCTGAACGGCAGGAATAAACCCTTCTCGGGAGGCTTCTCCTTCTTCATGAGTTGTAATAACCCTTTTTGAGGAGTGAGCATTTGTCTTGTGGGGGTCATAACCTTTAACATATCCTAGCAATGGGTTACCGTCGTTAGGTATCTCCTCATACTGATCCTGAACCTCCTTAGCCTTATCTTGCTTGTCCTTAAGATCTTTCATGAAGCTCAGCATTTGGGTCATTCCTCCCTTGAGTTCCTCCACAGTGCCTTTCAACTGGGTCATTTCCTCGCGAAGGGCGGCTTGATTCTGTTCCAATTGTTCCATTGCTTTCTTCATCTGAGCTCTGGTCTTGATTTGTGGTTGAGTTGCAATGGTGTGACTGGAGATGAAGATAGTTTTTTTTTGCTTTAATGTTTTGAAAAATAAATATGATATGCATGCTATGAATGATATGGTTATGCAATGTTTATGTCTTATCCACACTATTATAATACACATATATATTTATATATTATTTTTATTCTTCTTTTTTTTATATATACATGTACATTTTTTCCCTTTTTTTTTTGCACATATGTATTATGTATATATTTTTTTTTTACGTATGTATTTATTTATTTATTTATTTATTTATTTTTTTTTTTTTTGTACATGTATATACACATATGTTTTTTTTTAGAGAGGTAAACAAGGTTGGTGAATATTTATAGAAACGATGAGTAACAAAAAAGAAACACACTTTATTGAAAGAAAATACTAAAAAACTCCATTGTTGGTTAACAAATATAGAAATTGAAATAACAAATTGAAAATACTTGGAATGCAATAAAAGGAAAAAAAAGCCTAAAACTAAGAACGCCTTTGGATGTCTTCTTTGAACTTATCCACCATATCTCTACAAAGCTCCATGAATTCCTTGACTTCTTTGGGAAGGATAACAAGAGATAATTCCGCCTTTGCCAAACTTTTTGGAATGTCTAGGATCAAGTCATTGCACAAATAAACTAACTTATCATAATTATCGGTAGAAACAATTGTGTATTATCTTTGAGCATCTTGGGAACCATACTCACGTGCTCATAAGCGGTAGAAACAATTGTGTATTGTCTTTCCCAATAATCTCTTTCATCCCTTGCAGCATCACGTAACTCTTTTTGCCTTAGTAGTAATTGTCTAAGCATAGCCAAAGCTTGAAGTGCTCTATGACGCTCATCAGTGCACTGTAAAAGTGCTTCTTCCGCGGTTAACCTCCTTGTGCGTTCTTCTTGTCCAGCATTGCGGGCCTCTTGAAGATCAAACTTTAAATCCCTTATTTCCACTTCTTGGTCCTTAGTTCTATCCGTTAATTCAAAGACCACAGCTTCTAGATTTTTTTCGGATTCCGCTTTGTCATGGGAAGCCTTTTCATAACGCCTTCTCCATTTTGCAATCTCTACATCCGCTTGTGCCAACCTTTCATTATGCGATTCTAGATTAAAATTAGCACTTAGAACTCCTTCGGTTGCACGCTTTCTTTTACTTCTTTGCCTATCATTTTCTTCTTTCATCGCTTGGAGTTCTTGATTTTTCTCTTTAAGGTCAAAGCGTAGTTGGCTCCTTTCATTAGTAAGTTGATGCAAATCAAGTTCTAATTTCTCTTTCTCCTTTCGGGACGCCTCTAGGGCAGCCCTGATTCCTTCTATCTCTTCGATGGATAAAGGAACAGGATCAGGAGAATCAGGCTTGTAGGCGGGATCCACAACAAAAGGAAGCAACACTTTCTTAACTCTTTCTTGAACCCATGCGGTATAAGATGCTTTTGCAATTACATTCTTTGGCCCAAAGTCTCTCCTTTGCACATTACTCCAAGCTTGAATTACTTTTTTCCATGTTCTTGGTTCACCTTTACCATTGTCATGCAAAATTAATTCTTTTATACGTTGTTCAGAAGGTTCCTTATCCATGGAATGACCCAATTGGCGTAGTGCTAAAGCAAGATTATAATTAATACAGCCAAGAGTTCCTATCAATGGCACATTGTTGAATTCTCCACATTTGTAAATGATCTTTAAGAGCCCTTAATTTTTGAGACCAATCGTTCCTAGTTAATTCTTTGATAAAGCAACTAGCTTTGTAGAGATGGGAAGTCAACCAAGAATAGAGCAAATGAACGCAACAAACTAGCACTCCTCTCTTTCTTTCATACCTCATATGAATAGCATAGTAAATGTTAGCGAGGATAGTCGGAGTTGGATCTTTGTCAAAAAGCCTAAAAGAAGTGAAAGCATGAATAGCGGTAGGATCAATATAGTCAATATTCTTTGGCAATAAAACAACACCGAAAACCAAGAGAGCTAACACATGTCCACAAATGTCCCATTGTTTCCTTTGAGCAAACATTAATGCTTGATTTTCTAAATAAGATCTTTTGAACCCATGCACTTCTCCCTCAGTTTTATAATGAACTTTTAATTCCGCAGCGGACATTCCCAACGCCTTTTCTAGATCTGAAAAGTCAACTTCCTTACCCACACCAGTATAGAATTCCTTTTTTATCCTCGAAAAACCCAACACAGCATCCATTTCTTCTATGGTAGGTGCTAACTGAAAATCCTGGAAAGTAAAACATCTCAAAGGCGGATCATAGAATTGTACCAAAGCGGTGATAGCTTCTTCTTGCACTTTTACCCTTAGCAAATCCAAGATATTACCATAGCGAATCTCAAACCTATCCAAAGCACCTGATGGCAATTTTTCTTTGATGATCTTCAATTTCTTAATGTCTGGAGTAGAAACAGTAAAGTGCACGATTGTCTTCTTCGTACTCATCCTTCCTAAACATCCACCAACAAAACACAATCTTACCAAAATATATATATATATATATATATATATATATATATATATATATATATATATGTGTATTATATTTTTTTTGTGGATAAGACAATGATGAGAATGCAAATGATAGATGATGCATGCAAACACATAACAACAAAAAAAAAATAATACAAACATAAAAAATAATTAAAAAAAACATGGTATTTCAAAGAACCCAGGTTCATAGGTTCGACGTAGGGGGCTCTTGGGAGCCAACCTTTATATGGGGGTTCTAAAAGGTCTCATGGGTTCGTTCGTAGCCTCCGAGAATTTTTCGTCTCTTCGGATTTTGGAACAACTCATTTTATCCATGAGGTTCGAATTTTTGGGCAGGTTCCCGGAGAGATCAGCTAAGTATCCAGTCCAGCCCTCCACAAAGTCAAGCTTCGTTTCGGACCTTTCCAAATACCTAACCCACTCCGAGTGGAGTTATCAGTGAGATTCGTAAGGCGATTCATGTCCCCTTTTGGTCTCAAAGTTAACTCCCACATTTAAGGTTTAACCGACATAAAAATAGAGCAAATATATAACAATGAAAGCAGATATTTTCAGGCAGATAAAAAAACATAAAACAAATAAACAAATGAATAATTTAATGTTTATTAAAAGATAAACCTCCCCCCAAACCCTAAATGTGGCAACTTGCCAACCCTAAAGTGCGCCACAAACCCTAAACCATAAACCACGAGCCATAAACCTAAACCCACTCAAGCCTTAGGAGCATAATAATTCACTAAAAGTGATTCCCCAGCAGATTCGCCAGCTGTAGCAACCTGCCCTAAAAATAAAGATTCTAGAGTCGCCACCTATTCTGAAGGGCGAATAGGAAACCCTACGCAGTTTAGAGATCGGGGTAAGATACTATATTCAGGTCGAGGGAAGGTGTTAGGCACCCTCAACCCTTTCCTATGGCTTTGAATCTAAGGTAAAGGTTTATGGCTAAAATAATAGGGTTTAATAGCTAAGGAAATGAATAGGGAGAAAATTGAGATTTTAGGGAGGGGGACTCGCCTTGTTGCCAAGTGCCTACGTACCTCCTTAGGGAGGATCAGAGTCTACGTAGTTCGGGGGACGGGTTGTACGCCCTTAAGGTTTGAAATTTGATTTGAAGGTTTGAAGGCTTTGAATAGCCTGTCGTAGATAAAAATCTGTATTTGGAGTTTGAAGTTTGAAAAAATGTTTTGAAGTTTGTTTTAGATGTTCTGGGCGTACAACCCTGATTTGGCACAATTAACCGCAATGATCAATAGGTTTGATCACCATAGTCAAAAGATTAGGGGTTTTGTACCATTACCAATTCAAATCGATTGATTCGATTATCACTAATAATGAATTATTGTGTTTTATTATTTTCTGTGAATTTTATTTAGTATTGTTACCCCTCATAACCGATTAACACGATTACAAATAATAACAAATTGGAATTTAGAAAAACAGGAAAGTTAATCATCACAACTAATAAAATAGTTGCAACCATTTAACTAAATAGAAATCATTTGTATTTTATTTTAATTAAATAAACATTTTATTTAAAATTATTATTTGCCCATAGCGATTAATCGATTTAATCGGCACGAACAATAAATTGCATTTTTAATATAAATATCATGTACTAATTTATTTGTAAAAACAAATATTATTACATAAATAAATATATTAAAAGAGATTTAATCAAAATAAATATTTAATTAAAATTATTATGGTTTAATAGAATTTGATACAGTGTGATTGTTGTTAGGGTGCATGTTATGGGGACTTGAATCAGGTGCGTTAGATCTGGCTGAATGGGAGGTCAATGGTAGGATCATGAGGGATTATGGTGAGGCTTGCAGCTGTAGGCGTATGGGATCAAGATACAAAGTTTTTTTTATAAAAATAATAGGGAGCGAGGGATCGAACCCTCGTCCCTTTGTTCACACGCAAGCGCTCTTACCACCCCAACCAAACGTTTTATGCGTTCAAAATACGCATCCAAGGCAATATATGCGAAACAAGAAATCAAATGCAAATAAGGCGCGCGAATTTCAAATGCGCCAATACCACGACGACACATCATCGTCGTCCCAGCCAAACCTGCAAGATTATACAAATGTTTTGCTACGATTTTGCTAGCACTTTGTTCGTAGCAAGCGCATCTGAAGAAATAACGAACAGGGCATACATAGGTATAAATCTTTCGCGACCTCCCCATTCTTCTCGTCTGAACCATATGAATCTAACCACGCATTCAATTGGTCCTAATTTTACCTCTAACCTAAAAGCCCCAAATTGAAACCCTAAAACATAAACCGGCCTCCTATGGCGAAACGCGTTTTAGGCACATAGACTCCAGGCAAACGATCCAGAAACATTCATAACATCCAGACAAAGCATGATATGCAATCAAAACACATGAACATGGCGTGAATTCAAGCAATCGAGCCTGGTTTTAGAGCAACGTACCTTGGCTTTAATGGAGGTTATCTGGGGTTGTTGTTGCAGCGTGATGATCCTCACACGTCCAGAAACTCTTGGGGAAGCTTTTGCAATCTTTAAAACTCCTTGAGATGCCTCAATTCTCCTAAACCGATTTTGAGTTTTATGAAGATTTTTATGTTCTTGAATGTGCTCTTCTCCAGATTTTTTTGTGAACCCTTATTCGTGTGCCTAGCTTCAAATACTTATAGGCTTATGCTAGGTCAAGAATTTGAAGCCCAATGATCACTAAATCCAACTTTACCATGTTTGAGAAAATTCACTTTATTCTTGATTCATAAGTTACCATATTTGGCAAATATTGTGTCAATCTTCTCCATTTGATTTATGCACGAAAATATATTATTTTTGACCATTAATGTTGATTGGAAATAGTCAATATGGATCTTTTTCACATAATACTTGATTTCCTTCAATTATATCATTTTATATCATTTTTAAATAAAATAAAAAATCATATAAAATAAAATAAAAAAGTGAAATTTGTGGCTTATGGTTTGGGCATCTTGTGGATCAAGTTTGAGTTATAAAACATAGGCCCATTTGCAAAATTTTCCAATTTGAACCCTCTTTACTTCACATTTTGCTTCCCAAAATTGCTCAACTTTGATCAAGCATATCTCACTCAATTTTTTAGCTATGAGGGAGTTCTAAGACTTTTTGGAAACCTCAAGAGGTCCTCTACAAGCCACTTTGGAACATATTTTTCATTTGGGGCTTTTATCTTGATCATATCCTCTCTAACAAAAAACTGCTTTTGGAGGATGCCTGAAAAGGACCTGTAATCTTTTGTATTGTATCTCTCAAATGAATCATTTCTAGCCCTGGCTTGTGAGACACAAAGTTGTAGAGAATCCAATTTCCTTCAAGATAGGCTTTGAGTGGGGAATTTTTGATGTTCCATGTGAAAGTTATGCCCAGTCAAAGTTGGGTTGACTTTCTCCTAAGAAACCCTAATTTGAACCTTTGTGTATTTGTTCATCTCTGAGTTTCTATTAATGGAATCATGATCAATATTTGATCAAATGATGGTTGTACTTCACATACTAGATGTTGACCAAAATTGGGAAGCTTTGACTATGCTCTGGTGGTGGTTGACTTTTTAGGTCAAACCAGTTGACTATGGATCTTCTGGACTTTGGAGTGAGTGGTCTTTGGGACTGAACCCTGAGCTTTGCATCATTGTGAACGGAATATGGGAGGGCAAATTTTGGGGTATGACACATCCCAGGTTCTTCAAAGGTGGCCCTTTGTTGACTATTCCACATGCTGAATCTTTGCATATTAAGGGTTTGGAACCTTCTATTCGTCAGAGGTTCCTTGTGCAGGATGCTTTGGCCGTGGTCTATCTTCTGGAAATGTCTACTCTCTATTCCCGCTCGGCGCCTTTGTCAGCGGAAGCGGAAAAGTTGCTTCAGGAGCAAGTCAAGATGAGTGCATCTTCCTTGGAGTAGAAGGACCGATTGCTGAGGGAACAGGGCGTGGAACTGGACACGGTGAAGGATCGGCTGGCCCAAAAGGAGGCTGCTCTGATGGATGTGCAAGGTCAGTACACCTTGGTCTCCAAGACTTTGTATGGAACAATGCCGTCTTCTTCGGTTAAGGAGGCATCTCTTCGTCGTTTTCAGACTCCTGCAGAGGACGAATCGGAATAGGAGAGGGCTCTTTTAACCCGGGAAGAATTGATTCCATATATAAGAGTCTTGGGGAGCGATTGTGTGGCGGCTTCAGAGGATACCTACAACTCCACTGTAGCCCAACTTAAATTGAAGAATACGGGGGTGGAGTTGGTGGTCGAAGGTACTGGGCCTTATCACCGTGTGGAGGGCGACCAGATTGTTTCTCCACCCTTCGGGGAGGGGCCCGTGATCCAGGGAGCTGAGGATGCCCAAGCCGATAAAGGTGTTTGAAGTTTTTATGTCTAAGTGTGGGGCCTGCGTGCCCGTTATTTTGTAATATTGTTTTTCTGGGGGTTATGCCCCCCGTTTTGATCCTGCATGTACAATATACTAGCTCGGCTTATATGGCCGTAGTTAGGCACATTTTCGGGCTGTTTACCCGCTTTTATTTTAAACGTACTTAGTTTTAACGGGTTTGTGATTTTCTTTGGGACTTGTGCGTGTGCGTTATGGGTTTTTTGGGAGATGCGTTATCGTTTTCCAATGTCTTTATTCCTTAATGGCACATTTGTTTCCCAAGATTATTGTTCCCCTTATTCCCTTATAAAAAGAGGTCTTATGGACCTCTCTTTCTTCATTTCTTTGTAGGGATGGGTGGAGCTAACAAGAAAAAGTTATCCTCAACCTCGTGTTCTCGTGGGGTGAAGAAGGTGAATCAGAAGAAGAAGTCTTCGATTGGCTCTACTTCTCACTCTCGTGGCTCTTTGAGTTCGTATGCTCATGCTCGGGAGACTGGTGTGAAAGTCGTCATTGACGTGGATGATTTCGAGACCGAGTGGGATGAAAATTGGTATCAGTACGTTCACTCGGGGGAGTTTGCCAATCGGTAGGAATAAAGTGTTTTCTTCTTAATTGTTTGTTTTGTAATTTCTGGTTAATGATGAATAAAACACTGTTGTTGTTCCTTTATGTATTTATGTTGCCTTTTATGAAGATTTACTCCACTTATAACGTGTTAATCGCCCAGTGTGTGGAACTGTGGTCGATTACCTGGGACATGTGCCCAGCATATGGTGAGTCTCGGATTTCGTTATATAGAGCTCCAGGGCTCATGGCGTGAACGGCTGCCTCGCGAGCGGGGCGTTCTGCCATCATGGTACTTGTTTACGACATGGATGCTCGGTGTTTGGGCCCCCCGAAGGACAAGGAGTCTGTTCGATTAATAGAGCAAGCTTCTGTCATATTGTAATATTGATAGGTGCTCGGCACGTACCATGCCGCACCTGTGTTTCTAAGTGCAATACTATTTAAGCTTTTCAGCGTTCCAAGGTCGAGCGAGTTCTTCTCCTTGCAAATTCTCTAAGTAATATGCCCCGTTTTCTGTCTTTGCCCGGACACGATATGGGCCTTCCTAATTCGCATCCAGTTTGCCTTCTGGGGAATCCTTGTGGTTTTGTTTTTAGCACTAGGCTGTCTATTTTGAATTCCCATTTAATGACCTTAGCTTCATGTCTTAGGGCGATTTTTTGCTTAAGAGAAGCTTCGCGTAGAGCTGCCTTAGTACAAATTTCTTCGACTAGGTCGAGCTCTTCTCTGATTGCCTCGGTGTTACCCTCTGACTCGAGTGGCTCTTCGACGCGTCTAGAAGGCACATGTATTTCGACGGGGATCACGGCCCCCGTTCCGTATGTCAATCGGAAGGGGGTCTCCCCGGTAGTGGAGTGTGGAGTGGTGCGATAAGCCCATAGGACATTGTGTAGCTCTTCTACCCATCCCCTTTTTATTTCGTCTAGTCTTCTTTTGAGGCCCCTTAAAATTACTCTGTTGGCGGCCTCTGCTTGCCCGTTCGTTTGTGGGTGCTCGACAGACGCAAAATGTTGCTTCGTACCTAATTTCGTGACGAATTCGTGGAAGCGGCCGTCTGTGAATTGGGTGCCATTGTCGGTGATATTAGCTAATGGTACCCCGAACCGGGCGAGGATGTTTCTTTTGTAGAAACGAAGTACATTCAAGGATGTGATTTTGGCCAGTGGATCTGCCTCGATCCACTTGTTAAAATAGTCGACAGCAACTATGAGTTACTTGTTCTGATTACTTTCGGTCACGAACGAACCGAGGAGATCCACCCCCCACGACGCGAAAGGCGAGAGAGATGATAAGGATTTGAGTTCGTTGGGGGGCGCGAGGTTCATGTCCCTGAAACGTTGGCATTTGTCGCATTTCTTAAGATATTCTTTGGCATCGTCCGACATTGTTGGCCAATAGTAGCCTGCTCAAAGAGCCTTCCAAGCGAGTGATCTTCTTCCTAGATGTTGGGAATTGATTCCTTCGTGTATCTCTCGGAGTATGTGGGGGACTGTGCCCTCGTCTACACAATTGAGGAGAGGTATGGAAAATCCTCGCCGGTAGAGGCGATTTTCGACTAAGACGTACGAGCAAGCTCGTCGTCGGATGGTGGAAGCCTCTTTATGATCAGTGGGAAATAGCTCACTTATTAAGTAATTGTATACGGGGGTCATCCATGAGGACGCGTCCCCAATTACGCTTACGAGTGAGAGGGAAGATGAGGTATCAGTACTAGGTTTTGGTAATATCTCCTGGATTACGGATTTGTTACCTCCCTTGTTTCTTGTGCTCGCTAGCTTTGATAAGACGTCTGCCCGAGCGTTGTGTTCCCTTGGGATGTGTTTTACTCTAGCGCTCCTGAATCGGGTCAGCCTTTCTTTCACGAAGGTCAGGTATTCGACGAGGGCTTCGCTTTTAACCTGATATTCGCCCGAGATGTGGGATGCGACCAGTTGAGAATCGGTGAATACCTTAATGTCTTCGGCTTCTAAGTTGTTTGTGAGGCGCAGCTCTGCTAGCAGGGCCTCATATTCTGCTTGTTTGTTGGATGTTGGGAATGATAGCGAAGGTTCCTTCTCCATTTTCAAGAATGATCCCTGCTCCGCTGCCGGTCGAGCTTGAGGCACCGTCCACATATAAGGTCCACCTTCGGGCGTTGTTGTTTGTTGTTTCGGGGAAGGCCATCTCGATTATGAAATCTGCCAAGACCTGTGCTTTAAGGGTTTTTCTTCCCTCGTATTTGATGTCGAACTCCGCGAGTTCTAACAACCACCGGAGCATTCTCTCGGCCATGTCAGGGCGTGCAAGCAATTGTTTTACGGGTTGCTCAGTTCGTATGACTGTGATTTGTGCTAGGAAATAGTGTCTGAGTCTTCGGGCTGCGGTTATTAACGCAAGTCCGACCTTTTCGATCTAATGATACCTGATCTCGGGGCCCAGGAGTGATTTGCTTGTGAAGTAAATGGGTTTCAGGCCTTCCAAGGTTTCTCGTATCAAGGCCGCGCTAACGGGCTCGGTGGCTACGGCGAGATATATGTATAAGATTTCTCCAGCTTCTGGTCTAGATAAAACTGGCGGGCTAGACAACGTCTGCATGAGATGGGCGAGGGCGCGCTCGCACTCTTCCGTCCATTCGAATGTGG
This sequence comes from Vicia villosa, assembly GCF_029867415.1. Lineage (NCBI taxonomy): Eukaryota > Viridiplantae > Streptophyta > Magnoliopsida > Fabales > Fabaceae > Vicia > Vicia villosa. The sequence goes on along the minus strand of NC_081185.1, from coordinate 59,157,650 downwards.
TTTCTTTGTGGAGGAGTTTGAATAGTGGTAGGGCATGCTGCGCGGATTTGGCCACGAATCTAGATAGTGATGTGAGCATGTCGTTCAAGGTTTGGATTGACTTTTTTTAATTTGGAGTGGGCAAATCTGAGAAGGCCCTACATTTATCTGGGTTGGCTTCGATTCCTCCTTCTGTTAGGTAGAAGCCGAGAAATTTTCCTGCACGGACGCCGAATGTGCATTTTTCTGGATTGAATCTCATTCTACACTTCTGGGCTTGCTCGAAGACCTTTTTAAGGCGAGCCGCGTGATCGGTTTCCCGTTGGGATTTAACGATTATATCGTCCATATATACTTCGAGCATAACGCCTATCTCTGCTTGAAAGACTTTGTTCATCATGCGCTGGTATGTCGCACCAGCGTTCTTCAGACCGAAAGGAATTACGTTGTAGTAATAGTTGCCCGATTCGGTCATGAAGGCCGTATATTTCTTATCAGTTTTAGCCATGGGTATTTAATTATATCCGGAATATGCGTCCATGAATAAAACCAGCGGAATTATCGACTAATTTATCTATGTTAGGGAGAGGATAAGCATCTTTTGGGCAACCCCTATTAAGATCAGTGTAGTCAATGCACATGCGCCATTTTCCATTTGACTTTTTAACAAGTACAACATTAGAGAGCCAAGTAGTGTACTTGGCCTCAGAAATAAACTTGGCCTCTAGGAGGTCTTTTACAGCTAGTTCGGCCGCAGCCGTTTTTTCTGGTGATTGTTTTCTTCTTCTCTAAGCGACGGCCTTGCAGGTCGAGTCGATGGTCAGGTGATGGCAAGCCACTTCTGGGTCAAGTCCGGGCATTTCTATGGCGCTCCAGGCGAATAGGTCGACGTTCTCATGGAGGCAAGCTTTGAGTTTCCTTTTGGCCAAATCTGGCAGGTCTGATCTGATCTTGACTCCTCTGGTCGGATCTTCTCCGAGGGCAACGACCTCAAAGTCTCCGTCCGGATTGGCCTGAGGATCCCTCCTGATGCGTCCGTGTTGATGCTTTGCTCGGGTTCTCCCAGAAAATAACTGTCGAGGTCGACAGTGTCCATGCAGTGCATAGATTTGTTGTTTTCTGAAGGAGCGCTGGTTGCTGTCTTCTCTTGAGTGTTGCTACTTGTCCTTTGGTCGTATAGTATTTGAGCTTGAGGTGTACGGTTGAGGGAACCGCGATTAATTCGGCCAGAGTGGGGCGTCCGAGGATGCACGAGTATATTGACGGGCAGTCGATGACCAGAAATTGGACTTTCACAGCCCTGGTGGTCTCTGCCGATCCGATAGAAACTATGAGTTCCACGTATCCCCATGGCTTGGTTACTGTGCCATTGAATCCTTGTAAGTCAGATCCTATGTATGGTGTAAGGTGAATGTCGTCCAGCTGTAATGTTTTGAACAATTAGGAGTACATGATGTCCACTGAACTTCCCTGGTCGACCAATATGCGTCGCACGTCAAAATTAGCCATCTGAGCTCGGATGAGGCGAGGGATGGTCGCGTTAGGTGCTCCTCCGGGAAATTCTTCTTTAAAGAAAGATATTGAGGAGGGACTGCCTTTGGCATGGTCGAAGGTCGAGGATACGTTCGCGCTGGCCAAGATTAGCTCGTCAAACTTGCGTTTCACGGATCCGACGGTCAGTTTGCTAAAACCCCTGACTGATATAACCATTGCGGACGGGAACCTTTCCCATGTGCTATGGGAGGAATAAGTGGTTGCTGCGTTGGCGCAGTCAGGGAGGTAAAAATCTTTCGGCCTGGTAATGCTCATGGCCACTTGCATGGCGGGCGTATCTTCCGCCGGCTTTTCCTCGGTGACTGGTTTAGCTTCTCTAGTGGCCTCCTACTTCTTTGCATACTGTTTCAGATGTCCCTCCATGATTAATATCTCTATGGCATTCTTAAGGTGGATGCAATCTTCGGTGTTGTGCCCGTGGCCTTTGTGGAATCTGCAGAATTTTGATTTATCAACGTTTGGCCAGGCGGGCATGCTCTTAGGGAATCAGACCTTGCCCGTTTGAAACTCAGCGTTCGCGCATTTATTCAAGATGCCCTCCCGTGAGGCGTTCAGCGGGGTGTACTCTCGGAATTTCCCGCATGGGCTTTGTAGTCCTTGGGGTCCCGAGTTTTATCATCTTTCTTTTTGTCAGTTCCCCGGTGAGACTCATCTTGGCGCGCATTTTTACTGCTCTCTTCGTGCTAGGAATTGCGGACAGCGTGGGCAGCTTCTTTCTCCTCATATTGAATGTAGGCTTGGGCTTTGAGGAAGAATTCATCAAGAGTGGCTTGAGTTTCGATCCCAACGGCTTTAGCGAAGTCCGAACATGGTCGGAGGCCGCGCTCGAGCAAGAATTTCTTCATATGGGTAGTGGTGGATACCTATACGGCTTCTTTATTGAATCTTTCTATGTACGCCCGTAGAGACTCGTCCTTTCCTTGGATAATGGCTTCCAAGGAGGCTTCTGAATTTGGGTGTCTTCGGGAAGCCGTGAAATGTATGGAAAAAAGTTTTCCGAGCATCCTCCATGATGTGATGGACTCGTCTGGCAAACTTTTATACCAAGTCATAGCTCCGTTTCGCAGGGTGGTAGGGAACAAACAACATTTAATGGCACCGGGCACTCCTCTGTAGTCGAGAAGGGCGTCGATGTTCTCAATATGTTTGTCCGGATCGTTGGTCATGTCGTAGGTCCCTAGCGGAGGGGGTTTTTTGAGACCGATTGGCAAGGGAGCCTGTAAGATTGGCTGGGATAGAGGACTATGGCGTTCCTCTTCATTGTCACTGGCAGATGGAGAAAAAGATCGGCTCTGGCTACTCCTGCATCGCCTCCGGTTGTCGTCGTGCTTGGCCGGAGGTGATCTAGATTCCCTTCTTGGCCGAGGGGATTGTGAACGGTGTCGGGGACGCTGCTCGCTCGGCCCTTTCTTGGAAGAAGGATTCGTCTTCTCCCTAGGAGAAGGTGAACGTGGGTGTTTCTTGGTGATTATTTCATGTCGAGAACGAGTTTTGTGATCGGGGGGAGTTCTTGAGCGGCGCTTCTGCTCAAGTGCCTCGATCGGGCTACTTTGCTGTTGCAAAAGCGTATTGGTCTAGGAAAGAGCAGCTAGGACAGCGTTTATGGTCTGGTCTTGAGGAGGCTGTCCTTTGGAGAGGAAGGGGTTGTCCAGATTTTCTTCGTGGTTGTCCTTTTCACTAGGATCTTCGAAACGATGAGATTGATCATCATGAAGATCCTTGGGGGACAGCGACACGGTGACACCATCTCGAGGAACGGTGTTTCTTGGCGGCGAAACGATGGAGATGTCATTGTTCTTGAGAATTGCAGCGTCCATTGACGAGGGATCTTCGTTATTACCGGCCTTGAGTAATGATTTTAATTAGAGCTTTGGTTCCTGAGTTCTTGCAAGAGGCAAGAATGGATCAAGAAGGTGCAAGAAAAAGGAACGAGGGGAGCTAGATTTCCCACAGACGGTGCCACTGATCTTACTAAGCGGATCAGATGACCAGCAACAATGAAAGCTTGAAGATCGGGATGCCAAATATGGAGTAAAAGGTGTTGTACCTGCAAGGCACTCCGATGCACAAGTAAGAACTTATTCCACAAGGTACAACAAAGTAAATGGGGTTTTAGTGATAAGAAAAGATTACCTTGCCCTCTGCATGTAGAGGGTTATTTATAGGATGTTTTGGAACGGATTGGACGCCTCCTTTTAGGGCGAATATTTAGGATACGCGTGGATTAGTTGTTTACCTAGCACGAGGGGTCCTCGTGGTCGGTTACTTGGAACGTTTGCCCAATCTGGTCAGTTAGATACCATCACGTGCATCCTGAAGCTTGTTGGGCCGAAGGCGGGAATGGCCCAATTGACTGGGTTGGGCCGGTCCAGAACAGTAAGTTTAATGCCTTTGGCAGTTTGCAAGAGGTTAAACCTAGGAGAACTTCAGCCGACTAAAATGTCCTTACAATTAGCTGATAGATTTGTCAAATACCCTATGGGGGTATTGGAAGACATACTAGTCTAGATAGGTCAGTTGTATATCCCAACCGACTTTGTAGTAATGGATATTAAGGAAGATGAAGAAATTTCGATTCTCTTAGAAAGACCACTCTTGTCGGCAATCGTAGCCATAATAGATGTTAAGAAAGGAAAATTAACTTTTGAAGTAGGAGATGAAAAGATAGAATTCATTCTCTCCAAGTTCCTAATGGCACCACTGATTGGAGATGCATGTTATGCAATCGATATCATTGTTGACTGCATAAATGAACTTGAGCGAGATGAATCTATAATTAAATTGCCTTCGACCCCCATTTTGGAGGATGACGGATTTAAGAGAATGGAACCCTACATTGATGACAACCTCCATGAATGTTTAGCCCTTACCCCCAATCCTATGTCGTGTCCTAAAAATCCATCTTTTGAACTTAAAGAACTACCCAAGTTGGATGAAGAAATGAATCACCCTATTATAGTTAATTCCACCCTAAACCAAAATGAAACAAGTCAGCTCTTAGATATCTTACGAAAATATCCCTCAGCCTTAGGGTACACATCTCTAATTTAAAAGGAATAAGCCCATTTGTATGCATGTATCGAATTATGCTAGAAGCATATTCAAAACCCTCAAGAGAACACCAAATAAAGATAAACCCTATATTGAGTGATGTAGTCCAGAAAGAAGTTCTTAAGTTACTAGATGCTGATATTATATATCAGATCTCGGATAGTGAGTGGGTAAGCCCTGTATATGTGGTACCTAAGAAAGGAGGCATCACGGCTGTAGAAAATAAGAAAGGTGAACAAGTAGCCAAACTGACAGAAGGAGGATGGCGTATGTGTATAGATTACAGAAAGGTGAATAAGGCGACTAGGAAAGATCATTTCCCTCTTCCATTTATAGATCAGCTGCTCGAACACCTAGCTAGACATTCGTACTTATGTTATCTAGATGGATATTCAAGATTTTTCCAAATCCCTATCCACCCACAAGACCAAGAGAAGACAACTTTTACCTGTCCTTACGAAACATTTACCTATAGACGAATTCCATTTGGACTCTGTAATGCTCCTGCCACCTTTCAGCGTTGTATGATGTCAATTTTCGCAGATTATCTCGACGGAACCATGGAAATATTCATGTTCGATTTCTCGTTGTGTGGATTCGATTTCAAAAATTATCTCTCTAACCTTGAGAAAATCTTAGAAAGATGTGTGGAAGTGAACCTTGTGTTGAACTGGGAAAAGTTTCATTTTATGGTTAAAGAATGGATAGTTCTAGGGCACATTATATCCGAAAGAGGCATAGAAGTCGATAGAGCCAAGATAGAAGTAATAGAGAACCTTAACCCACCTAAAACCATTAGGGATGTAAGAAGTTTTCTAGGACATGCTGGCTTCTACCGACGCTTCATTAAAGACTTCTCCAAGATAAAAAAACCCCAGACTAACCTTCTAATTAAATATGTTAAGTATAACTTTAATGAAAAATGCACTTCAGCCTTTAACTTCTTAAAACAAGCACTAATTTCTGCTCCTATCATACAACCCCCTGATTGGACACAATCTTTTGAAATCATGTGCGATGCTATTGATTACGCAGTTGGAGCTTTTATATGACAAAGAAAAGATAAGAAGTTACATGTTATTTAATATGAAAGCACAACCCTAGATGCCGCCCAACTTAATTACACAACCACCGAAAAGGAATTGCTAGCTGTGGTGTTTGCAATTGATAAGTTTTGATCCTATTTGGCGGGAGCTAAGATTGTAGTATACACAAATCACGCAACAATCTGATACTTTTTAAACAAAAATGATGCTAAGCCTAGGTTACTCAAATGGGTTTCTTTTTTTCTAAGAGTTTCACTTGGACATTAAAGATAAGAAAGGAACTAAGAATTTAGTTGTTGACCATCTCTCTAGACTAGAACACCTGAAACTTGGCTTAATACCTATAGACAATTACTTCACCTTTGACAGACTTATAGCTAAGATAGACACAATGGGAGAAGATGACTTTGAAACCAATAGAGAAGGAAACCTTGAAGAAGTCTCAATGATGAGAAGTGTGAAGGATAGAAAAACGCTTAGAAAAGGGGGGTTTGAATAAGTATGACTTTAAAAACTTATAAGATAAAAACAATGAACACAATTATTTATATCCTGATTTGTTGTTAACGAAACTACTCCAGTCCACCCCCTTAGAGTGATTTACCTCAACTGAGGATTTAATCCACTAATCAATCTGATTAAAATGGTTTTACACTTAGATAACCTCTAAGTCTTCTAGAGTATACATGTCACAACTTGATCACTCTAGGAAATCACCACTTATATAACCTCTAAGTCTTCTAGAGTCTACTGATCACACTGATCACTCTAGGTACCTTTTACAATTAATGTAAGATTAAGTGTACAAGAGTATGAATTACTTCTTGTAAATCTATAATCGCAACAGTGATATTTATCTTAAGTTCTAAGCTTAACACTCACTAAATATTACAAGAGTTTGTGAGGTTCAAGATGTAGTTCGTGAGCTTTAAATTTGACAGTGTTTCAGTATTTTGCAAGAGTTGGTTCTACTGCTTCTGATCATAACTTCCATATATATAGGCGTTTGAGAAGATGACCAATGGGTTGCATTTAATGCATTACGTGAATAGTACAGCTTTGCATTTAATGTTTCACACTTTTGTCAACTACCTCGAGCCATGCTTTTACTGCTTTTACTGACTTTGCCTTTTGAAGCTTCTAACATTCCTTTTATCAGTCACAGATTAGACTTAATAGCATTTCATCTTATACACCCTTCTGAACTCAGATTTGTGAATACAACGTTTGAATATCAGTGTCAATCAGCTTGGTGCAGAACATTTTCTTGTCTTCTAACTTTGAAGAGCTTGAACGTGATACCATTCAGAACATCAGTGCTTATGCTTATGACTTCATGTTCTTCTGATGCTTCATAGTCCATGTTCTGATTCTGCTTGACCATCTTCTGATGTCTTGCCAGACCATGTTCTAATGCAGCCATCCGGAACCTTTTGAGTCAGTGTTTCTGAGCGCTGAATTGTGCATACTCTTTATATATTTCCTGAAATGGAAAATGCAAAGGATTAGAGTACTACATTGTCTTATACAAAATTCATATATACTGTTAGCATCAAAACAAGAATATTGATCAGAACAAATCTTGTTCTATCAATCTCCCCCTTTTTGATGATGACAAAAACATATATAATTGATATGAATTTGTAACCATAACATCAGATGACAAAGGACAATTATACAGATATAGAATAAGCATATAATAAGAGTGTTTGAATATGTCCCCCCCTGAGATTAACAATCTCCCCCTAAAATCAATACTAGAAGAATTTATAAATAAAAGACTTCCCTGAGTATTTTTCCATTTCAGTAGAGACTTTCACCTTGCCTAGAACTTCGGAATATTCAGAGCTTCTACTTCTTGCTTCCATAGGACAACTTCAGAGCTTTGAATTTCTTCTTTGTAATCAATTGAATCATTGCATGCTTGATTGAATCAGAGCATTCTTGAATGTATCAGAGCATCATCAGAGCATCTTTACATCCTGGAATGTATCAGAGCATACTAAACAAAATGTATTAGAGCATGAATGTATCAGAACATTCTTGAGAAAGAATATGTATCACAATATTCTAAGAAGAATATATTAGAGCATTCTAAAAAGAATAATGTATCATATAATTCTAAGAAGAACATCAGAACATTCTTCATGCTTCTGATTTTGAAGCTTCACAACACTAAGCTTGCTTCAATTCTCCAAGAGCATGCTTCTTTATAGAATTGCTTTTCCTCATGTATTTGCTTCTCATGTTGAGATTTTCAGAATATCTTCAATCCTGCAAAAAATCTCAAAGACATTGAACTTGCAAAACATGTTACGAAATGTTGAGACTTAATCCCACCAACTGATATAGTAAACCAAATCAATTATCATGTTTCTCCCCCTTTTTACATCAAAAAGCATTAAAAGATTCAGATTATAAAAGACACATAGAGTGAAGAAGCTAAAGATTTCATTGATCAAAATATATCAGAAGGTACAAAAGAGATAGAAGCAGATGCAGTAAAAACATATGCATAGAAACAATAAAACAACTAAGACCAAGACAGACTACGACGGGCCAAGCCTATTAGCTAAGATGGCCATAAGGTTTTTAATCTCAGTAGCGTCTTCCGTATGAGTCTTCATGAATGATCTGAACTCATCATGAGTATCCTCGTGCTTGTCCAAACGAGTAGCTAGGTCAGCTTGATTCTGTTGAAGAGCCTTCATGGTGTTTATCAAAACAGAGGCAGAAGGTACAATAGAAGAAGCATCAAAGCTATTGTCCAGAAGAGTAGGATTCTCAACATTTGCTTCAAGCATTAGAACATCATCTTGATTTTCCTTAACACGAGATTTCTCAGCAGGATGATCTTCAGCATCATCATTCTCAGCACCAGCTTCTGATACAAAAGAATCTTCAACATACACAGGAGTAGGGATCTCAGCATCCGGAGTCTCAAGAGCCAGAAGAATGTCAGCCAGATTCTATGGAGGTGTTGGAGCAACTGGTTCTGATGGGTATTCAACTTATGGATATACCATACTTGGTGCTTTAATAGAGGGATTCTCCCTAAGCCAGTTGAATAAAGACTGAAACTCTCCTGTCAGAACATTGTGTAGAGGCTTTCACATGACCAAAGCAAGAAGATGTACTTCTTCAAGCTCATCAACCAATTCTTTCTCTTTAAGATATTTCCAGCTTCTGATGGGAAAGAAGTAGTTATCTTCAAAGTCCCTTAGAAAACCAGAAGGACCAGGAGCATCAGTTATACAAGCTTCTTGCAACTTCAGAAAGTCAGAATTAATCTCTCTTCTGAAAGCTCTCCAAAGATTCCCAAAAGCAACATAATCCAGGTTGGCATTATGTGCTACCTTCAGTGCATCTAAACCAGCCTGTACCTTAAGCTTTAAAAATTCAAAACGTACACCAACACAAGGTTCAGAAGGTTTGGTTTTGAAGTATGTGGTGGAGGAGTCTGGGTTTAAAATGAAGTAAGGTTCAGGTTCTCTATCAAGAGAAAGGAATGATTCTGCTTCATCCTCAGAATCCAAGACTTTTTCTGGTTGAGAGAGGGGGGGGGGGGAACTTCTGTTGGTACAGATTTTGAAATTAAAGTATGTACAGAGTTAGGTTCAGAAATATGAATACCTGAAGATCGCTTCTTGTGAAGCCTCTCAAATTCATCTCCAACTGCCGCCCTCTTCTTCTGAATCACCACCTTCTGCTTTCCTTCAGAAATTTCTTTCTTCCTTGCTTCATTCTTATTTTCTTCTTCTTCCTTCTTCTTTTCGCCTTCAACAGCCTTCTTTTCGTATTTCTTTTTCTTGTCTTTCTTCTTCTTATCTTTCTTTTTCTTCTTCTTTTCAACATCCTTCTCATCTTTCTTCTCATCATCCTTCTTATCATTTTTCTCATCATCCTTCTTATCTTCCTTCTTCTGCTTTTTCTTTTCCACATCAACTTCTTTCTTCTCTTCCTCAACTTTCTCTTCATTTGTCTTCTCTTCACTAATAGAAGGAAGATTTAGCTTACACTTTGTTCATGTTTCTTGCTGGGGAGCAACTTCTGGAAATACTTCTGATACTCCATCCTTAGTAGTCAGAAGCTTCTGCTTGCTTCTCCCAATAGGAGCATTTACAGAACCATCTTGTTTGAGAATATTAAGGTAATGAACCTTAACATTTGGTTGTTCATTTTTGAAGAACATCTCAAAATCAGCAAGAACCGGACCCCTTCTGTTTCTAATATCTGGATTTGCTTGAGGAGTTGAACCAGTTTCTTGAATTAAACCCATTTTCCTCAGAGTATGAGCGTTTAGAGCACTCCCAATAATGAGTAGGGATTATTGACTACCTGTTCAACCATCTTGGTTTGAACCAGGAGATTTGTAATGATCCTTCCAAAAGGAATAACATTCCTCTTATGCTTCATTTTGTTTTCATCTCTAGAATCCTTCATAGCATTCCACATGTGATTGAAGATTATGAAAGGGATATCCACCCTTTTCTGAGTACCAAGGTAATACATGATGCATTGTTGGTCTTTATTGATGAAGTCAGATGAACTGGTTGATTTCCTGTGGTAGAAACAGCCTAGAAGAATCTTTATCCATATCTTGTATATGTTCTTCAGATCCTTAACCTTCTTTGATTTCTTCCCATCAGTAAAAATTTCAGCGTAGACATCATCCCAATTTGTTCTTGGAGCTGCTTCAGTCTTACCTTTAGAATTCATCAACCCAAACAGCATTCTCAAGGTGTTTTCAGTGATGGGGAAGAATCTACCATGAACAAAGGAGACGATAACTTTAGGAATAACCATTGCATGAATTCAGAATTCCTTCACAATGTCTAGATAGACTGGTCCACAAAACTCATAGAACAATGGTGCCCATCCTTGAAACTGTTAGAACAAGATTTGTTCTGATCAATATTCTTAGTTTTGATGATAACAAGGATATGAATTTTGTGTGAGATAATGTGGTACTCTAATACATTGCAATTTCCTTTTCAGGAAATATATAAAGAGTGTGCACAAATCAGCGCTCAGAAGCTTTGTCTCAGAAGGTTCAGCATGCAACATCAGAACATGGTCTGGAAAGACATCAGAAGATGGTCAAGGCAGAATCAGAACATGGGTGTATGGAAGCATCAGAAGAACTTGAGATCAGAAGCAGAAGCACTGAAGTTCTCATGGTATCACGCTCAGAAGCACTTCAAGGTCAGAAGACAAGAAGATGCTATGCACCAAGCTGTTTGACTCTGATGATATTCAAACGTTGTATACACAAACATCAGATCAGAAGAAAGTACAGGTGGCAGGCTACGCTGACTGACAAAAGGAACGTTGGAAGCTATTAAAGGCAACGTCAGTAGACACAGCGTGAACAAGGCTCGAGGTAGTTGACAAAAGCGTGAAACATTAAATGCAATGCTGTACGGAACACGCAAAGCATTAATTGCTCCCAACGGTCATCTTCTCAAGTGCCTATAAATATGAAGTTCTGATGAGAAGCAAGGTTGACGATTTCAACACCAATTCTGTGAATATTAACTTGCTGAAACGCTGTTCAAATCAAAGCTCAGAAACTTCATCTTCATCAAAGCTCACTACATTGCTGTTGTAATATATTAGTGAGATTAAGCTTAAACCACTACTAAAAAATTCGCTTTTAGTGACCGATTTAGTGACCGAAAAATTTTGGTCACTGTAGTGACCGAATTAGCCACCAAAATTTTATATTCATTAGCAAATTTTAAGAGGTCACTAAATCGGTCGCTAAAATAAATCAGCCACCGATTTAGAGACCAATATTTTGTGACCAAAATTTTGGTCACTATAGTGACCGAATTAGCCACCAAAATTTAATATTCATGAGTCAATTTTAAGTGGTCACTAAATCGGTCACAAAAAATATTTTTATATTCAATTTAATTTCTATATATAAATTAGAGACCGAAATTCCGGTCACTAATATTTTTTATTTTCTTTTTCTATTTTTAATCCTCTTTATAATTTTACTATTTCCTTTCCATTTTTTTAAAGATTTTAATTCTCTTTCAAATTTAAATTTTTACTAAAATTTTCATATTTTTATTGTTTTAACATATAATATATTTATAATAAACTATATTTATATATGTTTAAATATAAAATATAACAATAATTGTTAAGTGGTGTAGTGGCAAGTTGTTATTAAAATACACGGAGGTCACAAGTTCGATTCCTAGTTAATACAATTTTTAATTTTATTTTATGAAAAAGAACACTAAAATCGGTCTCTAAAATCGGTCACTGAATTCGGTCACAATTTCGGTCTCTAAATTTCGGTCACTAAATTCGTCACAAAAGCTTAGCGACTAGCACTTTTTCAACCGAAAAGTAATGGTCGCTAAATCGGTCTCTAAACGTTTTAGTGACCGATTTTTAAGCTTTTTCGGTCTCTAATTCGGTCACTAAAAACGAATTTTCTAGTAGTGAACGTTAAGAGAAATATCACTGTTGTGATTATAGCTTTTCAGAAGCATTTGTAATACTCTTAGAATTGATTACATTAATTTGTAAGTAACTAGAGTGATCAAGTGTTGATCAGGATACTCTAGGAAGTCTTAGCTTGTGTCTAAGCAGTTGTAATTACAGTGATCACGTGGTGGTCAGGATACTCTAAGAAAGTCTTAGCTTGTGTCTAAGCATTTGTTCCTAGAGTGATTAGGTTGTGATCAGGATACTCTAGAAGACTTAATCGTGGGCTAAGTGGAAAACCATTGTAATCTGTTGCGATTAGTGGATTAAATCCTCAGGTGAGGTAAATCACTCAGTGGGGGTGGACTGGAGTAGTTTAGTTAACAACGAACCAGGATAAGAATAACTGTGCAAATAGTTTTTATCGTTCAATTTTTAGACTACACTTATTCAACCCCCCCCCCCTTTCTAAGTGTTTTTCTATCCTTCAATTGGTATCAGAGCGCCGGTTCTAAGGTGCAAGCACTTAACCGTGTTTAGAAAAGATTCAGGAAGAGAAAAACGCTTCAGTAAAAGATGGCTTGTGAAATTTCAACAGATCCACCTACATCTACATCTGGCTCTGCTGAGCAATACAATGGTAACAATGGTTATACTAGACCACCAGTATTTGATGGTGAAAACTTTGAATACTGGAAAGATAAACTGGAAAGTTACTTTCTTGGTCTAGATGGTGAACTATGGGATCTTCTGATGGATGGTTACAAACATCCAGTGAAAGCTAGTGGCGTAAAACTTACCAGGCAAGAAATGGATGATGATCAGAAGAAGCTTTTCAAGAATCATCATAAATGTAGGACTGTTTTGCTGAATGCTATCTCTCATGCTGAGTATGAGAAGATATCTAACAGGGAAACGACCTATGATATATATGAGTCATTGAAAATTACCCATGAGGGAAATGCTTAAGTCAAGGAGACTAAAGCTCTTGCTCTAATCCAGAAATATGAAGCCTTCAAGATGGAGGATGATGAAAACATTGAGAAGATGTTCTCAAGATTTCAAACGCTAACTGCTGGATTAAGAGTTCTGGATAAAGGCTACACCAAGGCTGATCATGTAAAGAAGATTATCAGAAGCTTACCCAGAAGATGGGGTCCAATGGTGACTGCATTCAAGATTGCCAAGAATCTGAATGAAGTGTCTTTGGAAGAGCTTATTAGTGCCTTGAGAAGCCATGAAATAGAGCTGGACGCAAACGAGCCTCAGAAGAAAGGTAAGTCTATTGCATTAAAATCAAATGTTAAAAAATGCACTAACGCTTTTCAGGCTAGAGAAGAAGATCCTGAAGAATCAGAATCTGAAGAAGAAGAAGACGAACTGTCCATGATCTCCAGAAGGGTAAACCAACTCTGGAAGAGCAAGCAAAGGAAGTTCAGAGGCTTCAGAAGTTCAAAGAGATTTGAACATGGAGAATCTTCTGGTGACAGAAGATCTGACAAGAAGAAGGCTGTCTGCTATGAGTGCAATGAGCCTGGACATTACAAGAACGAGTGTCCAAAACTTCAGAAGGAGAATCCCAAAAAGAAGTTTCATAAGAAGAGAGGTCTTATGGCAACATGGGATGATTCTGAATCAGAATTAGAATCAGACTCTGAAGGAGAACAAGCCAACTTCGCGCTGATGGCTACAGAAGATGATGGATTAGAATCTACATCAAAATCAGATTCTGAAGAGGTATTTTCTGAACTATCTAGAGAAGAGTTAGTTTCCAGTTTAACAGAACTTCTGGAACTCAAGGCTCATCTTAGTATCAAATACAAAAATCTGAAGAAGCAGTTTGAATTTGAAACTAAGAAGCTGGAAGTGGAAAACTCTGAACTGAAGGAAAAAGTTAAATCTATCCAAAGATAGTGGATCTCGTTTTGAAACAGAAAAATCCATTCCTAGCAGGAATCATATTCTGAAAGCATATGACTTAAGTTTCAGAAAGTTTTTATCTAGAAGTATTGGCAGAAGTCAACTTGCTTCTATGATATATGCTGTGTCAGGAAACAAAAGAGCTGGCATTGGTGGTTATGAGGGTGAAATCCCATACAAGCTTGAATCTGTGGATGATATGAAAATATCATACAAGCCTCTGTATAACCAATTTAAATTTGGCCACTCCCATGATATTAGGCACACATCACATGCTCAAAGCTTTCACATAACACACACCAAGAAGCATGTGACAAAACCTAAGAAATATCATGGAACTCAGAACATAACTATCATTCTGTTCCTCCTATTTCATATAATGCTAAACCCAAGTTCAATCAGAACTTGAGGAAAACTAACAAGAAAGGACCCAAGAAGATGTGGGTACCTAAGGAAAAGATTATTCCTATTGCAGATATCCTTGGCTGCAAAGAAGGAAAAGCACAACATGTCATGGTACCTGGACTCTGGGTGCTCGCGACACATGACGGGAAGAAGGTCTACATTCCAAGACCTGGTGCTTAAACCAGGTGGAGTAGTCAAGTTTGGAGGAGATCAGAAGGGCAAAAGACTTGGTAACTCTCCTTCCATAACTAATGTACTTCTTGTAGAAGGATTAACGCATAACTTATTGTCCATAAGTCAATTAAGTGACAATGGTTATGATATAATCTTCAATCAAAAGTCTTGCAAGGCTGTAAGTCAGAAGGATGGCTCAATCCTATTTACAGGCAAGAGAAAGAACAATGTTTATAAAACAGATCTTCAGGATCTTAAGAATCAGAAGGTGACTTGTCTTATGTCTGTTTCTGAAGAGCAATGGGTCTGGCACAGAAGATTAGGACATGCTAGTTTGAGAAAGATTTCTCAGATTAACAAACTAAATCTTGTCAGAGGACTCCCAAATCTGAAATACAAATCAGATGCTCTTTGTGAAGCATGTCAGAAGGGCAAGTTCTCCAGACCTGCATTCAAGTCTAAGAATGTTGTTTCTTCCTCAAGGCCGTTAGAACTCTTGCACATTGATCTGTTTGGCCCAGTCAAAACAGCATCTGTCAGAGGGAAGAAATATGGATTAGTCATCGTTGATGATTATAGCCGCTGGACATGGGAATAGTTCTTAAAACACAAGGATGAGTCTCATTCAGTGTTCTTTGAATTCTGCACTCAGATCCAATCTGAGAAAGAGTGTAAAATCATAAAGGTCAGAAGTGATCATGGTGGCGAATTTGAGAACAGATTCTTTGAGGATTTCTTTAAAGAAAATGGTATTGCCCATGATTTCTCTTGTCCTAGAACTCCACAACAAAATGAAGTTGTAGAGCGAAAGAATAGGACTCTACAAGAAATGGCCAGAACCATGATCAACGAAACCAATATGGCTAAGCATTTCTGGGCTGAAGCAATAAACACTGCATGTTATATTCAGAATAGAATCTCTATAAGACCTATTCTAAACAAGACTCCTTATGAATTGTGGAAGAACAGAAAGCCCAACATTTCATATTTCCATCCTTTTGGATATGTATGTTTTATTCTGAATACTAAAGTTCATCTTGGTAAGATTGATTCTAAAGCACAAAAGTGTTTGCTTCTTGGATATTCTGAACGCTCTAAAGGCTACAGAGTATACAATACTGAAACATTGACTGTAGAAGAATCAATCAATATCAGGTTTGATGATAAGCTTGGTCTTGAAAAACCAAAGCAGTTTGAGAATTTTGCAGATTTTGATATTGATATATAAGAAGCAGTAGAATCAAGAAGCAAAGCTGCAGAAGCTGGCAGTCTCAGAAACAATGGATCAGAAGATCAAGTTGCTGCATCTCTAGAGAATCTCAGGATTTCTGAAGAGCCAACAGTCAGAAGATCACCTAGACTTGCTTCAGCTCATTCAGAAGATGTGATCCTTGGGAAGAAAGATGATCCCATCAGAACAAGGGCATTCCTTAAGAACAATGCAGAATGTCAATTAGGTCTTGTTTCTTTGATCGAGCCAACTTCTGTTGACCAAGCTCTAGAAGATCCTGACTGGATAATTGCCATGCAAGAAGAACTAAATCAGTTTACAAGGAATGACGTATGGGACTTGGTTCCTAGACCAAAAAGATTTAACATCATCGGCACTAAGTGGGTGTTCAGAAACAAGCTAAGCGAGAAGGGAGAAGTGGTAAGAAACAAAGCCAGACTGGTTGCTCAAGGTTATAGTCATCAAGAAGGGATTGACTACACAGAAACCTTTGCACCAATGGCCAGGTTAGAATCTATTCGTCTATTAATTTCCTTTGCCACTCAACACAACATCACTCTTTATCAGATGGATGTTAAGAGTGCCTTCTTAAATGGTTATATAGATGAAGAAGTTTATGTCCATCAACCTCCTGGTTTTGAAGACTCCAAGTCTCCAAATCATGTTTTTAAATTAAAGAAATCATTATACCGATTGAAGCAAGCTTCGAGAGCTTGGTATGAACGTTTAAGTTCCTTCCTTCTGGAAAATGGTTTCACTAGAGGAAAAGTGGACACTACTCTCTTTTGTAAAACCTTTAAAAAGGATATTTTAATATGTCAAATATATGTTGATGATATCATCTTTGGAACATCTAATGCTACACTTGGAAAGGAGTTTGCTGAGTCTATGCAGGCTGAATTTGAAATGAGCATGATGGGAGAACTCAAGTACTTCCTTGGAATTCAAATCAACCAAACTTCTGATGGAACTTATGTTCATCAAACGAAGTATGTGAAAGAACTTCTGAAGAAGTTTAATCTTTCTGAAAGCAATGAAGCCAAAACTCCTATGCATCCAACATGTGTCTTAGGTAAGGATGAGGTAAGTAAGAAGGTAGATCAGAAGTTGTACAGAGGTATGATTGGATCTCTTCTATACCTAACTGCTTCTAGACCTGACATTCTCTTCAATGTTTGTTTGTGTGCTGGATTCCAATCAGATCCGAGAGAATCTCATTTAACTGCAGTTAAGAGAATTCTGAGGTATCTGAAAGGTACTACTAATGTTGGTTTAGTTTACAAAAGATCCAAAGATTACAACTTAGTAGGATTCTGTGATGCTGACTATGCTGGAGATAGAATAGAAAGGAAGAGCACTTCTGGAAGTTGTCAATTCCTTGGAAGTCATCTGATCTCATGGTACAACAAGAAGCAAGCTACTATTGCCCTCTCAACAACAGAAGCAGAATATGTTGCTGCTGCTGGTTGTAGCACACAAATGCTCTGGATGAGAAGTCAGCTGGAAGATTATCAGATATATGAGAGTAACATTCCTATTTTCTGTGATAATACTTCTGCTATATGTTTATCTAAGAATCCTATTTTACATTCAAAAGCTAAACATATTGAGATTAAACATCATTTCATAAGGGACTATGTTCAGAAGGGTGTTATATCTTTAAACTTTGTGGATACAGACCATCAATGGGCTGACATCTTTACAAAACCCCTTGCTGAAGATAGGTTTAAGTTCATTCTGAAGAATATCAGTATGGATTTATGCCCAGAATGAGAAGATGAGAAGATCTTATGTATGAGTATCTTCTGAAATGAGATTGGATTAGTCTTTTATAAGAAGTTCTAATTGTAATCAATTAGAAGTAGTGATTCTGTTATTACTAATGTTTCATTGTCTAAGTTGACTCAGAATCTCTTTAAAAGTAAAACAGCTGTAACTGGCTATCCAGATGGTAAACACGTGTTCACTATTTCTGGACAAGTGTGCGTGCAGTTGAGGGGACGCCTACTTAGGTAACTATGCCAATCACTTCTTTTGTCATTATTATCTCTCCTCATGTCACGTAACATTAAATGCTATTCATCATTTCCTTTTATTTCTTTTCAGTTTACTTCTTCTTCGTTTCATCTTCCTCAAACGTTTCCTTTCCCTCCATTTATTTTTCTCTATCTCTGTGCATTCATTGTCATTCTCTCTCTCTCTCTCTCTCTCTCTCTATCTCTTTATAAGTGTCTTGCATAAACCCTAGTTTATTCATCTTCAACCTAGCATTCATCATGAATCCTTTTTCAAGTTCCTCCCAACAAGCATTCATCAGACAAGAGTTTTCTCCACTGAAAACTCACTACATTCCTCCATCAGAAATGGAAATTTTGTGTAAATCTTCTGTGGACTCTGATGACTGGGGTGCTTATGGTTTCAAACCAAAAACGAAGACGAAGGCTCAAGGGTGGTCGATCTATTTGAATAGAACGGTTGGAAGGATTGTCTGGTTCCAGGTTGAGAAACAAATCTCGGGGATCGCTGACATTGATTTCAAGACGGATCTCTCAAGATTTCAAGAAGTCTCAAGTCATATCTCTTTTGTGATGCTGTTATCAACATTTATCCAAATGAAGAAGACTTTCTTGAGTTATTGGATGAAGTTAAGGATCATGTTCTTGACTTTTATGTTAAGGGAAAGCCTCGTTTGGGACATTAGCTCTCTTCCTGTGAACTGTCTCTCACTTCCTCCTTGAATTCATGCATTCTCTTACAGTGGAGGTTCTAGTCTGGACAGGCATGCAGAGTATCAAGCTTTCATGGCTGAACAAACTGAGAAGACCGCAGGGATTCATGATATGTTAGCCAAGATTATGTCTAAGCTAGGGTTGTAGTCCTTATGTCCTTGTAGTTTTCTTTGTTTGATTGCATCTGCTTATTATGCATACATCCTTTGTAATTCTGTTTGCTTAATCAATGAAAAGTTTGATTTTGTCGTTTTCTACATCTGAATCTTTTATATTCTTTTTGATGTTATGACAAAAAGGGGGAGAAAATATATGATAAATGATCTGATTAATATTAACAGTTACCGGGTAAAAAGGCCCCACATCACTAACAGAACTTGCAAAGTTCTATGTTTTAAGTTGTGTTGTTGCAGGAATTGAAGATTCTCTTTACAAGAAGCAACAAGATGAATCAAGCTCTTGGATTCTTGAAGCAAGCTGAGTGCTATGAAGCTTCAGAATCAGAAGCAAGAAGGAAGAATGTTCAGATATTCTGATGATAGAATATGATCTGAAACATTATGTTTATGTGCTCTGACACATACCATATGGCTCTGATACATATTATGTGTTCTGAAACATATTCTATGTTCTGACTCATTCATGCTGACTTTTGTCGTTTAGTTTTGTTCTGTAACATTTCAGGATGTAGAGATGCTCTGATGATGCTCTGGTACATTCAACAATGTTCTGATACAATCTAGCATGAAGTGATGTAAGAAGAAATTCAAGCTCTGAAGCTGTCCCAATGGAAGCAAGAATCAGAAGCTGTGAATGTTTTGAAGATCAAAGAAATTCAAGTTCTGAAGCTGTCCGATGGAAGCAGAAGTTAGAAGCTGTGAATGTTCTGAAGATCAAAGAAATTCAAGTTCTGAAGCTGTCCGATGGAAGCAGAAGTCAGAAGCTGTGAATGTTCTCTGGATCTAAAGAAATTCAATGTTCTGAAGCTGTCCTATGGAAGCAGAAATCAGAAGTCATGAATGTTCTGTAGATCAAGCACTGTGAACGTCTCTACTGAAATACTCAGGGAAGTCTTTTATTATTAAAATTCTTCTAGTATTAATTTCAGGGGGAGATTGTTAATCTCAGGGGGAGACATATTCACATGCTTATGTTATAGATGTGTAATTGTCTTTAGCTGTCTGCTCTTTCTGATCGCAAATTCATATCATTTATATATGTTTTTGTCATCATCAAAAAGGGGGAGATTGTTAGAACAAGATTTGTTCTGATCAATATTCTTAGTTTTGATGATAACAAGGATATGAATTTTGTGTGAGATAATGTGGTACTCTAATACATTGCAATTTCCTTTTCAGGAAATATATAAAAAGTGTGCACAAATCAGCGCTCAGAAGCTTTGTCTCAGAAGGTTCAGCATGCAACATCAGAACATGGTCTGGCAAGACATCAGAAGATGGTCAAGGCAGAATCAGAACATGGGTCTATGGAAGCATCAGAAGAACTTGAGATCAGAAGCAGAAGCACTGAAGTTCTCATGGTATCACGCTCAGAAGCACTTCAAGGTCAGAAGACAAGAAGATGCTATGCACCAAGCTGTTTGACTCTGATGATATTCAAACGTCGTATACACAAACATCAGATCAGAAGAAAGTACAGGTGGCAGGCTACACTGACTGACAAAAGGAACGTTGGAAGCTATTAAAGGCAACGTCAGTAGACACAGCGTGAACAAGGCTCGAGGTAGTTGACAAAAGCGTGAAACATTAAATGCAATGCTGTACGGAACACGCAAAGCATTAAATGCTCCCAACGGTCATCTTCTCAAGTGCCTATAAATATGAAGTTCTGATGAGAAGCAAGGTTGACGATTTCAACACCAATTCTGTGAATATTAACTTGCTGAAACGCTGTTCAAATCAAAGCTCAGAAACTTCATCTTCATCAAAGCTCACTACATTGCTGTTGTAATATATTAGTGAGATTAAGCTTAAACGTTAAGAGAAATATCACTGTTGTGATTATAGCTTTTCAGAAGCATTTGTAATACTCTTAGAATTGATAACATTAATTTGTAAGTAACTAGAGTGATCAAGTGTTGATCAGGATACTCTAGGAAGTCTTAGCTTGTGTCTAAGCAGTTGTAATTAGAGTGATCACGTGGTGGTCAGGATACTCTAAGAAAGTCTTAGCTTGTGTCTAAGCATTTGTTCCTAGAGTGATCAGGTTGTGATCAGGATACTCTAGAAGACTTGGTCGTGGGCTAAGTGGAAAACCATTGTAATCTGTTGCGATTAGTGGATTAAATCCTCAGATGAGGTAAATCACTCCGTTGGGGTGGACTGGAGTAGTTTAGTTAACAACGAACCAGGATAAAAATAACTGTGCAAATTGTTTTTATCGTTCAAGTTTTTAGACTACACTTATTCAAACCCCCCCCCCCCTTTCTAAGTGTTTTTCTATCCTTCAGAAACACCAAGTTCTCTTTGATATGAATTTCATGATCTTCCAGATTATCAAAATCTACCATTAATTCACATATGACTTCCAACTGATCCAGTGGAATCGAACAAGTGATTTTTTGAATGAGTTGTTGCTCTTGTTCTTGTTGATGTTGTTGTTGAGGAGAAGAACTAGCATTCTGAGACGAGGAGGAAGCCATGGAAGCACTTATGAGATTTCTGGGTTTTCTTTTAGAGTTTAATAAAAGAGAGTAAAGGTTGCAGAAATGCAAACACAAGAGAGAATGAATGTGTGAAAAGAGAAAATGAGGTTATGAGAGATGTATAAATAGACATGGATTTGAAAAAAAAATGAAATTAAATTCTGAGAATGAACAGTTACTGAATGCAGAGAATCAAATGCATTTAATGTTGAGCAACGTTATGGTAAAACGTGATATTTGAAATGATTTGCACAGTTACCTAGGGCGGCGTCTCATCAACTGCACGCATGCTTGTCCCTTTAGAGTGAACACGTGTTCATCTTCTAGAATAACTAGTGACAGATGTTTTGCTTGAAAAGAGATTCTGAATCAACTTAGACATATGAAATGTTAGCAATAATAGAGTCAGAATATCTAACTTATCAACATTTTCAGAACTTCTTATAAGAAAAAAAATAAAGAAGATGATTTCAAATCTAATCCATAAATCAGAACTTCTCATCCTTTCATTCTAGGCATAAATCCATACCGATATTCTTCAGAATGAACTTAAACCTATATTCAGCAAGGGGTTTTATAAAGATATCAGCCCATTGATGATCTGTATCAACAAAGTTTAAAGATAGAACACCCTTCTGGACATAGTCCCTAATGAAATGATGTTTAATCTCAATATGTTTAGCTTTGGAATGTAAGATTGGATTCTTAGATAAACAAATAGCAGAAGTATTATTATAGAAGATAGGAATGTTACTCTCATATATCTGATAATCTTCTAGCTGACTCTTCATCCAGAGAATCTGTGTACTACATCCAACAACAGCAACATTATCTGCTTCAGTTGTGGAGAGGGCAATTGTAGCTTGCTTCTTGCTGTACCAGGAGATCAGATGACTTCCAAGAAATTGACAACTTCCAGAAGTACTTTTCCTTTCAACTCTATCTCCAGCGTAATCATCATCACAAAATCCTACTAAGTTGTATTCTTCAGATCTTCTGTAGACTAAACCAACATTAGTAGTACATTTCAGATACCTCAGAATTCTCTTAACAGCAGTTAAGTGAGATTCTCTAGGATCTTATTGGATTCTTGCATACAGACAAACACTGAATAGAATGTCAGGTCTAGAAGCAGTAAGATATAGAAGAGATTCAATCATACCTCTGTAGAGCTTCTGATCTACCTTTTTACTTACCTCATCCTTACCTAGAACACACGTTGGATGCATAGGAGTCTTTGCTTCTTTGCTTTTTGAAAAATTTAACTTCTTCATTAGTTCTTTCAAATACTTGGTCTGATGAACATAAGTTCCTTCACAAGTTTGATTGATCTGGATCCCAAGGAAGTATTTGAGTTCTCCCTTCATGCTCATTTCAAACTCAGCCTGCATAGACTTAGCAAACTCCTTTCCAAGCGTAGCATTAGAGGTTCCAAAGATAATATCATCAACATATATTTGACAAATTAAAATATCCTTTTTAAAAGTTTTATAGAAGAGAGTTGTATCCACTTTTCCTCTAGTGAAACCATTATCCAGAAGGAAGGAACTTAATATTTCATACCAAGATCTAGGAGCTTGCTTCAGGACATATAATGATTTATTTAATTTGAAAACATGTTCTGGAGACTTAGAGTCTTCAAAACCAGGAGGTTGGTGGACATTGACTTCCTCATCTATATAACCATTTAAGAAGGAACTCTTAACATCCATCTGATACAGAGTGATGTTATGTTGAGTGGAAAAAGAAATTAATAAATGAATAGATTCTAACATGGCCACTGGTGCAAAGGTTTCAGTATAGTCAATATCTTCTTGCTGACTATAGCCCTGAGCAACCAGTCTGGCTTTGTTACTTACGACTTCTCCTTTTTCGCTTAGCTTGTTTCTGAAGACCCACTTAGTTCCAATGATTTTAAATCCTATTGGTCTTGGAAAAAGATCCCAAACATCATTCCTTGTAAACTGATTTAGTTCTTATTGCATGGCAATTATCCAGTCAGCATCCTCCAGAGCTTGATCAACAAAAGTTGGCTCAATTAGAGATACTAGACCAAATTGACATTCTGCATTGTTCTTAAGGAATGCTCTTGTTCTGATAGGATCTTCTTTCTTCCCAATGATATCATCTTCTGAGTGAGTAGAGTTGAGTCTAGAAGATCTTCTAATAGTTGGCTCTTCAGAATTTATGAGGTTCTCCAATAAAGCAACAACTTGATCTTTTGAAACTGCTTTGGCTTTTCAAGACCAAGCTTATCATCAAATCTGATATTGATTGATTCTTCAACAACCAATGTTTCAGTATTGTATACTCTGTATCCTTCAGAATATCCAATAAGGAAACACTTTTGTGCCTTAGAATCAAACTTATGCAGATGATCTTAAGTGTTCTGAATATAACATATATATACAAATGGATGGAAATAAGAAATGTTGGGCTTTCCGTTCTTCCACAATTCATACAGAGTCTTATTAAGAATAGGTCTTATGGAGATTCTATTCTGAATATAACATGTGTAACACCCCATAATTTCAGTTTATTAATTTAATTTGGATTTAAATTAAATAATTGGAATTTTAGTATTTTTATTTGGAATTATTTGGAAAATGATGAAATATTGGCATTGGGCCTAGAGTGGTGGTTAGCAGAAGAGGGGGTGTTGACTAAGCAAGCCCATTATAATATTTTATTTTATTTTTCATAAAATAAGGAATTTGGGAAAAAGAGGAAGCAGAAGCAGGAACTGAGTCTGAAGAAAGGAGAACACGTGAAAGTGAGAAGAGCCAAAGGGGAAGAGAACCTTCGAAGTTTCGACTCTGAGGTAAGGGGGGATTCTTCGGGTTAGTATTCCTTATGTGATTGTGGGTAGTATGATTGATTAGGATTGTTATCTAGTTCAATCGTACGTGTCGGGTTTGGGATTTATGTTAGGTTTTGATGAATTGTATGAATTACATGATTTTGTTGATATTCATGTTATATGTGTTAATACTTGTATAAAACTTGTCTGAAATATGTTATGATGTGCAAACTGATGGTAATTGTGTGCTATGTTCGTATGTACCTGAAATTGGGGTTATGGGATAGGGTAAAAGTTGTCAAAATATTGATTCTGGCTGTGCAGGTACGTAGGAACCGGTTCCCATGTGGGACGAACCGGTTCCCCCTTGTAAAAACAGAGAAATATGGATTCTGGGTAGCTGGGAACCGGTTCCCATGTAGGGACAACCCGGTTCCCCATAGTAAAAACCAGAGACGAGACTTTGAAGCTGCCAGGAACCGGTTCCCACGTAGGGACAACCCGGGTTCTGCAGCATATTTTCTAAAAATGTTTTATCTTTAAAAACCCGTAACTTTTGATCCGTGTATCTGTTTTATGTGCCGTTTTGGGCGTTGCGAAGCTAATGAGATGCTTTATTTGATAAAGTGATGAAATGGGCAGTGGCCAACTTTATTTTAATTCGATTTGATCATTGATGAATTGGAATATAGTATATGTATATGTGCTTATTTATATATGATTATTGATACATGTTTTGTATTGGTGATGGGATCATGATATTCATTGGGTGATGTTGGTTTATAACATGTCGTAAATGAATACATGTTTTGTGATTATGTTGTTGAGTTGTTTTATCAATTTATTACATGGTGTGTAATGATGATAGATGTAACGATGTATGATGATGGTGATGATTGATGATTGTGAATATTAATATGTTGTTAATATTAATATGTTGGTTATGGTGGCAATTAACATTACTATGATGTGTATGTTATTGCACTACAACATTTAGGCTCTCCAGCAACAATTGAAAAATGTTGCCAGAACTTTGGAAAGCGTTGCCTAAAAGAAAAGGGGACGTTTTTTAGGCGTCTCCTGTGCGAGCGTTGCCTATTCTCTAAGGCGACGTTTTTTCATGTTCTTTGGGCACGCTTTTTAAAAACGTCGCCTAAACCAAAGGAATAGGGGACGATTATTAGTGGCCTCAAAATCGACGTTTTTGCCTGTTCTTTGGGCACGCTTTTAAAAAGTGTTGCCTAAACCAAAAGTATAGGGGACGATTATTTGTGGCCTATTAGGGGTCGCTTTTTAAGTGTTGCCAGATGCGGCTACAATTAATAATTGTTCCCTTAAATCTGAATATGGAGGAACGTGTTCAAAATGTATCCATAGCTCATAGGCTGTTCCTTTACATTGTCCTCATAAAATATACTATTTTGTGATTATTTTCTAGATAATATACAGCCGATGATGACTGGTTAAAAAAATGTCGATAATAGCTTAAGCAAGATCAAATTTAACCGTCCATCAACAAAAATTGTATAATAAACTCTAATTCAAACATTAATTCAAGATAGTAGCCAATACACAAAATACAAAATGCCTAACGTAACAATACATGAAACTCATCACCAATATCATCCTTTTGAAGTTCTTCACCTACTTCATCCTCATTACATGCGTCATTCGGCCAAAGTACTATCTATAAAATCTAGTTCAAACATTAATTCAAGATAGTAGCCAATACCTAAAATGCCTAACGTAACAATACATGAAATTCATCACCAATATCATCCTCTTGAAGTTCTTCACCTACTTCATCCTCATTACATGCGTCATTCGGCCAAAGTAGTATCTATTCTGCTGAAGTGAAAAGGAGGTTTCGGGAAGAAACAAAAATAAGAGATCAAATTATACGAAGGTCATGGTTTCAACCTTTCACAACAAATAGTCCTTATTTTATTTTATAAGTTATTCTATTGAAATATAAGTTATTTTTAAATACGTGATATATATATATATATATATATATATATATATATATATATATATATATATATATATATATATATATATATATATATATATGTATTACTGAATAAGACTATGACACTTTTAGAAAAAGATTATACCTGCATTGTTTCTAAATCATCTGCTTCTGAATTGAAATCATAATAAGTACTAGCTGCAGTAAGCTTCAATGAAAGAAACTTCAAGAAATACCAAAACATAAATTAATATCAATTTTCCTAGAATTAAATGAATATTATATTGTCTTTTTTTTTGTTTAATTTTTCATAACTTAATTACCACTACTTGATGCTCCAATGACCGAACATAGTTTATGATTCCATTCAACATTACTTCCATTTCCATGGTCTGCAATATTAGTTAATATAAGTAAGAAAAAAAATTTCTTTTTCCTATAAAAATAAAATAAGATTTTAACTAATATAAAGTTAGACAAAAAAACATTGGAAAATTTTACAGGAACATAAATTATTAACCTTGTAACATTCTGGAACAATGTTCTTCAAGCCTCTCAATTTCTCATTGGTTTTTCCTCTTCTAACCTGAATAAGTAAATAGTCACTAGTAACTGAGCAAAATGATGCAAAGTTTTCAACAGAATGTCAAAGAACCAACAAGCTGATATACTATTAAGATTAATCAATTTCCAATAAAGCATACCAACATACTTCATTGAAGTATTGTTACTCTCTTCTGCGGAAATATAATTTTTCCTCAACTTAGTGCATGCAATAAAAAATTGTTTTAGTTCTAAATTACTAAACCAATACAAAGAGTAATAGAGAGATTTTGGGGAAGGGTGTTAAATAGAGACCAAACAAAAAAATAACTAGAAACATGTAACACAATATATATTTTTGTAAGCATACCTTTTGCAAATATTTGTGATATACGCAAGTTAAATTATGCCTCCTCCATTGCTACAACTCAAACAAGTTCATCCTAAATGCACATACAAAAGCATTGACATCAAACCTCTTTGCAATGTATGGATTTGAGAAGTTTATTAACATATCCATCCTACGATATGAAGTTTCACCTTCCTTGCAAAGTCCTAACTCATGTGCTTACTTTTTCATATGCTAATTTCCATGTTATGATGAGATCTTGTTGCATAACCACATCATGATTAAAGAGAAAAAAATCTTATTTAGAGTGGGGAAGATAACATGCAGGTAGAAACAAAGGTAGTTCAATTCAAAAGTATATCTTGGATCACTTGAATTTTGTTTCTTTTTGAATGTCTTGTATTAGGAAACCACTCAAAATTGTCTATGTTTTGTATATGGAAGGCGACTTTCCCAAAAATGTTTATAAGAACCACATTCAGGTTGAAGGAAAGTTGAGTGAATTGGTCACTATACGTAAAACATGTTTTTCTTGTTCTTGCAATTTAAAAGTAGTTGTCAAATTTTATCGCCATTATACATACAAACTTAATACTTCTAAAAGGATATCAAATTTAACTAAAAAGTATAAAACACAAAGATTCAACATTTCTTATAAAGAAGAAAAAACTCAAAAACCTGAACAAATATCTCAACAAAGTTATTATTATAAATTAATAACTGTAAATTATATATATATACTGTAAATTAAAATAATACCTGAACAAAGTTATTACATAGAATAAAGAACACACAAAACCAAAAGTCGAACTCTCACAAATAGCTCTTGAACTCCAACTTCAAGCGAATCACTCTTGTAGCATCTAAATCAAATAGAAAAACATTAATAATTAATAAATATGATATAAATCAAAAATCAAAAGATTTGGTTTTTACCAGTTTGGGATAATTGAAAAGAGAACCACAAATCTCGAAGATTTCAATGTAGAAATAAAAATTATTTGTAGAAGAGAAAATTAATTTGGGGAATGGAAAATAGGAAATCGATATGGATTGGAGATCAACTACAAAATTAATTCGGTGAAGGAACAATAGATTCGGGGAAGGAAAAATCACTTCATAGAAACAAAATTGATTTGGGGAAAAACGATTCAGTGAAGTAACAATCGATTCGGCGAAGGAACAATCGATTTGATGAAGTAACAAATGATTCGGTGAAGGAATCAATCGATTTGGGGAATGAATCAATCGATTCCGTGAACGAACAATAGATTAGGGGAGGAGCAATCATTTGGGAGAAGGAAGATTTGGAGGAGGGTTAGTAAAAAAACTGATGATGGAGTCACGGTAAAATCATTTAAAAGCTTTTGGAATGAATTTTTTTACCAAAAAGATTTTAAGTAATCCTGATATAGGATATGAGACAAAGTCTTTCGTTATTTTATTATCTATTTTCTTATTAAAAAATAATTATTGAATTCTTAAATAATATATTAGTAATAGTTTTTGTATAAAATTAATTTTTAAATTGTGTAGAAATTAAGAAATATATATATATATATATATATATATATATATATATATATATATATATATATATATATATATATATATATATATATATATATATATATATATATATATATATATATATATATATAAACTCAACAAAATTGACAATTTTTTATAAAATAACTTTTTTTTTAAGTTTTTAAAAAAGAGTTACGCTAAAAAACTATATATTTGAAGGAAAAATTACTCTCTCTTTATCAATATTAAAATTTTAAACAATATTTAATAAGTATATTTGTTAGAAATTTTGTAACATGTGTGCGTGTGTATGGTCTAGCGGTGAAACGTTTGGGTTCTGAGACATTTTTAATATTTTGTAACAATTAAAAAATGTTTCCCGAAAAGTTAATAAAAAGTATATAGGGAAATATTTTTTTGTGTATAAGTTTTAGAGGGAAGATTGCCACCAAAAATTTGATGATGCTAAAATTTTATGTAACATTGGAGAATTGTAGCCTTTTATTAGAACTAACGTAACAATTTAAAAATGTCCCCAAAAAGTATTTTAGGGGACAATTATCAAACATTGCTAAAGAAATAATATATTAACGCTCTAAAATCGTCCCCAATAACAATTAAGGGCACAATTAAAAATCGTTGCCCAAAAAATAAATGAGTGACGCTCCAAAATCGTCCCCAAAAGTATTTTAGGCAACGATTATCAAGGGTTGCAAATATATTTTTGGCAACAACCATAAATCGTTGCCTATACGAATTAAAGGCAACAATTTTTACATGTTACCTAAAAAAGTGTTGCCAAAGACAATAAATGTTGTAGTGTTGTGATGATGTGGTGTATGTATGTGAATGATTGAATGATGCTTAAACATGTACATACTTGTTGTGACCTTATTGGTAAGAGGTGTTAAGCGATGTTAAGCATCAGAATGATGATGATGTATGAAGATGTAAGTATGTGTCATGTGTGCATTATTCATAAATCATTTGCATTGGAAGGCTAATTCCCATTGTGCGGAGATTAGCGGGAAGTCATCGTGTGCCCATGTGGGGTGTGAGCGATGAGGCAGTAGTCGTGTGCCCATGTGGGGTGTGAGCGACTAGAGGGCAGTATCAAAGAGAGAAGTCCTGTGAATGTGATTCACGAATTTTGGTACCACATGCATAGTGTCAGTTGCATCATATGCATTGGTGATAACATGATTGGATGAGATCCAGTGTTATGCCTTGGTGTGTTTACATGATTGATGTATTGAGAAGATGTTGTTAATATAACTTGATCATTGATGAAATTGATGAGTTGTGGGCCGATGGCCAATATTGTTGGATTGATGCTTGCTTGTTGTAGTAATTCCGATTATGTGTATGATTGAGTGGATGATAATTACTATGAGATTTTATTGCTTATGATTGCATAATGCTTATTAATTCGAATGAAACTCACCCTTACTTTGATGATTTCAGATTAAGGATGTAGCGGCGTCTTGATTGGGTGAAGATAGCTTGTAGGCTAGCCCGTAGTTCGTGTCGAGTCATGCTCTGATTGTAACACTGGGGAACGCTAGTTTAGAGACGAATTACTCTGTTGGCTTTGTTGTTTTATAATTGTATTAGAGTAACTTGCATGAATGATGATGAATATGCAATGTTATGAATTATAATCCGCTGTGTTGAACATGAATTGTATTTATGTTAAATGGTTCCTCGTGTGGCATGACAAATGACTATGGTATTTTATGTTAAGGAAGTTGTGACATCCTTGTATTTCATGTTTACTCTGATTATTATTGTATTTTCCGCGGGGGTTTAGAAGGGTGTTACAACATGCAGTGTAGATTGCTTCTGCCCAGAAATTCTTAACCATATTGGTTTCATTGATCATGGTTCTGGCCATTTCTTGTAGAGTCCTATTCTTTCGTTCTACAACCCCATTTTGCTGGGGAGTTCTAGGATAAGATAAATCATGGGAAATACAAATTTCTTTGAAATAAATCTCAAAGAATCTGTTCTCGAATTCGCCACCATGATCACTTATGACCTTTATAATTTTACACTCTTTCTCAGATTGGATTAGAGTGCAGAAGTCAAAGATCACTGTATGAGACTCATCCTTGTGTTTCAAGAACTTTACCCATGTCCATATTCCATAGTCGTCTACGATGACTAATCCATATTTCTTCCCCATGACAGATGTTGTTTTGACTGGGCCAAAAAGATCAATGTGCAGAAGTTCTAGCGGCCTAGAGGAAGAGACAACATTCTTAGACTTGAATGCAGGTTTTGAAAACATCCCTTTCTGACATGCTTCGCAAAGAGCATCTGATTTATATTTTAGATTAGGGAGTCCTCTGACCAGAATAAGTTTGTTAATATGAGAAATCTTTCTCAAACTAGCATGACCTAATCTTCTGTGCCAGACCCATTGTTCTTCACTAACAGACATAAGGCAAGTAACCTTCTGATTCTTATGATCTTGAAGATCAATCTTGTAAATGTTGTTCTTTCTCTTGGCTGGAAATAGGATTGCGCCATCCTTCTGACTATTAGCTTTGCAGGACTTTTGATTGAAGATTATGTCATAACCATTGTCACTTAATTGACTTATGGACAATAAGTTATGAGCTAATCCATCTACTAGCAAAACATTAGTTATAGAAGGAGAGTTACCAATACTTATGGTTCCAGAGCCAATGATCTTGCCCTTGTGATTCCCTCCAAACTTAACTTCTCTAGCAGATTTAAGCACCAGGTATTGGAACATAGACCTTTTTCCCGTCATGTGTCGCGAGCACCCAGAGTCCAGGTACCATGACATGTTTTCCTTTGTCTTCTTGGCTGCCAAGGATATCTGCAACAGGGATATTCTTTTCCTTAGGTACCTACAATTTCTTGGGTCCTTTCTTGTTAGTTCTCCTTAAGTTCTGATTGAACTTGGGTTTAGCATGAAAATTAACAGCAAGAACAACATGATATTCCCTATTTTGTGTTACATGATATTTTCTAGTGTATGTAGCATGCTTCTTAGTGTGTGTAATGTGGAAAATCTTAGCATGTGATATGAGCCTAATATCATGGGAGTGGCCATACTTGAATTGATCATACAAGGGTTTGTATGTGATTTTCATCTCATCAACAAATTCATAGCCTATGCCAACTCTCTTGTTTCCACTAACTGCATATATCATAGAGGCAAGTTGACTTCTTCCAATACCGCTAGATAGAAATGTTCTGAAACTCAAGTCATATTCCTTAAGAATATTGTTCATGCTTGGAATAGACTTTTCTGAACTAGAGGACGACTCATCATCTTTAGATAGTTTTAAAACTTTTTCTTTTAGTTCAGAATTTTCTATTTCAAGCTTCTTAGTTTCAGATGCAAAGAGCTTTCTCAGATTTTTGTATTTGATACTAAGCTTAGCCTTGTTTTCTATAATTTCAGTTAAGCTGGAAACTAGCTCATCTCTAGAAAGTTCAGAAAACACCTCTTCAGAGTCTGAGTCTGATTCTGCTGTAGATTCTGATTCATCATCAACAATGGCCATGGGCGC
Source organism: Vicia villosa (assembly GCF_029867415.1). NCBI lineage: Eukaryota > Viridiplantae > Streptophyta > Magnoliopsida > Fabales > Fabaceae > Vicia > Vicia villosa. Next base: position 59,125,707 of record NC_081185.1, on the reverse strand, counting down.
AATGTTTGCCTTCTCATCTTCAGAGTCTGACTCTTGATAAGAAGAATCTGAGTCGTCCCACGTAGCCATCAAGCCTTTCTTCTTTTCAAACTTCTTCTTGGGCTTTTCCCTCTGAAGCTTTGGACACTCGTTCTTGTAGTTACCTGGCTCCTTGCACTCAAAGCATGTCACCTTCTTTTTGTCAGATCTTCTGTGTCCAGAAGATTCTCCTCTTTCAGGCCTTTTAGAACTTCTGAAGTTCTTTAACTTCCTTTGTTTACTCTTCCAGAGTTGATTTACTCTTATGGAGATCATGGAGAGTTCTTCTTCTTCTTCTTCTTCTTCCGATTCTGACTCTTCAGTATCTTCTTCTTCAACTTGATAAGCGTTAGTGCATTTTTTATTATTTGATTTTAAAGCAATAGACTTACCTTTCTTCTGAGGTTCATTTGCATTCGGCTCTATTTCATGACTCCTCGGGGCACTGATCAGCTGTTCAAGAGAGACTTCATTCAAATTCTTAGCAATCTTAAATGTAGTCACCATTGGACCCCATCTTGTGGGCAAGATTCTGATGATCTTCTTGACATGATCAGCCTTTGTATATCCCTTGTCAAGCACTCTTAATCCAACAGTCAGAGTCTAGAATCTTGAGAACATTGCTTCAATGTTTTCATCTTCCTCCATCTTGAAAGCTTCATACTTCTGGATTAAAGCAATAGCTTTGGTTTCCTTGACTTGGGCATTACCTTCATGAGTCATCTTCAAGGATTCAAAGATGTCATAGGCAGTTTCTCTGTTTGTTATTTTCACATATTCAGCATGAGAAATAGCATTCAGCAGAATAGTCCTTGACTTGTGATGATTCTTGAATTCTTTCTTTTGTTCATCACTCATTTCTTGTCTTGACATCTTTTCCCCACGAGCATTTACAGGATGTTTGTAACCATCCAAGACTAGATCCCATAAGTCACCATCTTGACAAAGAAGGTAACTCTCTAGTCTATCTTTCCAATATTCAAAATTTTCACCATCAAAGACTGGTGGTCTATTATATCTATTAAAGCTACTACTTCCATTTCCATTGTTGTTTTGTTCAGGTGTAGGATTAGATGTAGCTGTTTCAACCATATTGACTTTGTGTTTTTCTCCCTGAATCTTTTATCTAACACGGTTAAGTGCTTGCACCTAGAACCGGCGATCTGATGCCAAACGAAGGATAGAAAAACACTTAGAAAGGGGGTGTTTGAGTAAGTGTGACTTTAAAAACTTATAAGATAAAAACAATGAACACAATTATTTTTATCCTAGTTCGTTGTTAACGAAACTACTCTAGTCCACCCCCTTAGAGTGATTTACCTCAACTGAGGATTTAATCCACTAATCAATATGATTACAATGGTTTACCACTTAGATATCCTCTAAGTCTTCTAGAGTATACAGATCACAACTTTATCACTCTAGGAAATCACTACTTAGATAACCTCCAAGTCTTACAGAGTCTGCTGATCAGACTGATCACTCTAGGAACCTTTTACAATCAATGGAAAATAAAGTTTACAAGAGTATGAATTTCTTCTTATAAATCTATAATCTCAACAATGATATTTCTCTTAAGTTCTATGCTTAACACTCACTAAATATTACAAGAGTTTGTGAGGTTGAAGATGAAGTTCTCGAGCTTTGAATTTGACAGCATTTCAGTATTTTGCAAGAGTTAGTTCTACTTCTTCTGATCAGAACTTCCATATATATATAGGCGTTTGGGAATATGACCGTTGGGTTGCATTTAAGGCATTGTGTGAATAGTACAGCTTTGCATTTAATGTTTCACATTTTTATCAACTACCTCGAGCCATGCTTTTGCTGCTTTTACTGACTTTGCCTTTACTAGCATTCTAACGTTCCTTTTGTTAGTCAGAGATTAGACATATTAGCTTGTCATCTTGTAATTGCTTCTGAGCTCATATTTGTGAATACAATGTTTGAATATTAGAGTCAATCAGCTTGGTGTAGAGCATCTTCTTGTCTTTTGACTTTGAAGAGCTTGAGGGTGATACTATTCAGAACACTAGTGCTTCTGCTTTTGACATCATGTTCTTCTGATGCTTCATAGTCCATGTTTTGATTCTGCTTGACCATCTTCTGATGTCTTGCCAGACCATGTTTTGATGCAGCCATCCGGAACCTTTTGAGTCAGTGCTTCTGAGTGCTGAATTGTGCATACTCTTTATATATTTCGTGAAATGGAAAATGCAAAGGATTAGAGTACCACCTTGTCTTATACAAAATTCATATATACTATTATCATCAAAACAAGAATATTGGTCAGAACAAATCTTGTTCTAACAAAGCGTGCCTTGGTACGCCGACATTGTGAATTATCTAGCAGCAGATATTATACCCCCCAATTTAAGTTACCAACAAAAAAAAAAGTTCTTCAGTGATGTTAAACATTTCTATTGGGATGAACCGCTCATTTTCAAGAGAGGTTTAAACAACAACTTTAGTGATGAACGTCGTCAAACATTGTCATGCGGCACCATACAGAGGACATGCGAGCACGTCCAAGACATGCGCCAAAATCTTTCAAGAAGGTCTTTACTAGCATTCCATATGGCATGATGTCCATGATTATATTGTCAAATGTAACTGATGTCAACGCACTGGGAACATTTCAAGACGTGATGAAATGCCCTTAAGTAATATTCAAGAAGTAGAACTTTTCGACGTATGGGGTACAGATTTCAGGGAACTTTTCCATCCTTAATGGGAAATAAGTACATACTAATTATTGTCGACTATTTTTCTAAATGGATTGAAGCTATCGCATCACCCACGAACGACACTAAAGTAGTGATGAAGAACATTATTTTCCCTAGGTTTGGAACACCACGTCTTGTCATAAGCCATCGAGGATCGCACTTTATATCCATAATATTTAACAAGATTTTAAGTAAGTATGAAGTAAAGCATAGAGTAGTAACACCTTATCACCCACAAACTAGTGGTCAATTGGAAGTATCAAATAGGGAAATCAAGAATATCCTTGAGAAAACTGTTACTACGTCCAAAAATGATTGGTCTAGAAAGTTTAAGGATGCATTATGGGCCTATAGAATGGCCTATAAAACCCCTATTGGGACTACCCTTACGATTTGGTTTATGGAAAATCCTTCCATTAACCTTTCCAACTATATCATAAAGCCTATTTGGCTATTAACTCTTTAAACTTGGACTACTTAACACCTGGAGAGAACCGTACCATGGAAATTCACAAGATAAAAGAACTCCGTTTGAATGCATATGAGAATGCCATCATATACAAAGAAAGAACGAAAATGTGGCAGTACAAGAGGATCATAAGGAAAGATTCAACATAGGCGACCCAGTTCTCTTGTTTAATTCCAGATTGCGTCTCTTTCCTAGTAAGCTTTGCTCAAGATGGACAAGTCCATATGAAGTATCAAAAGTTCTAAGATCTGGAGCAGTGGAAATCAAGAATGATTTATGCACTCCTTTCTGTAGCGGTGAAATTGGTGAGACTAAAGTCATGAGAAAGACTTAACTCATTTTTATAAAATAGAGTCACCACCGCGCTTTATTGTTTCCAAAAAGGAATGGGAGAAAGAGCGAATAAGACCCATACAAGTTTTTAAAATCAAAACTAATAAACTTATCAGAGATTTGGGAAATGGGGTTTGTTATACAAGGTGAAGGTTTTAAGCACCCCTCATATCCATGGTACTTCTTTGAAACTGTTATTGTTTTTGTGTACATCTATTTGAAAAAATATGTGAACTTGTTTAAAAAAAGTGTGGGGATGGGAAAAGAAATTTTTAAAAATGAGCTCGATAAAATATCACATCTTAGGCCTACATACCCCTTTAACAATAGGGAAGTCAGAGCTTTTGTAGTTCCTCTTAAAAGGAAAATAAAAGGGGGGCAACATGGCCAAAATCTTTTGGGTGTTGAGCTTTAGCAATACTCAACAAGTTTTTTAATAAAAAGGGACCAAGCTTTAACAATACAAGGTCAGTGGACTAAGAGTAGTTGTTGAATAGTATATTCAAGGCAAATATTTTTATATCGTATCCACAGAGATTGGGTGATATTACCGCCGTTCTATAGTTACTATTATTTTAAGTTCGAAAGGTAACAAAGTTGTTTGTTTTGAATCGCTATTTTTCTAATCAAGATAATTATAAGACAATAAACTAAAACTTGTTTCAATAATAAAAGAATGACAAGATTGGTTTTGGTTTCACTATTCCCATCTTCTATGTGACTTTAACAACTAATGTATAACTTCAATAGCAATGACAATGTTCTAGTATCCTCTCAACAATGTTTATGTCTAAACAAAGTTGTGAAAGTTATTATATTAATCTTTAGATGATCTCTCACTCTAACTATCAATATACTAATCTTGATTGTTTGATACAAATAGGAAAGTGGCAAATAAATCTATCTCTAGCATTTATTCACTACTTGATAAAATGTTGTAGATCAAGACTTGAAATATATTTCTCAATCATAAATCAAATCTAAATGTAAAAGATAAAACAACAACATTCATCCATTTCAATACCAATGAAGTTTATACAAATGTGCTAGAGAAAATACATAGTTAAAAAAAATAGCTACTACCTCCAATCTTGTCAAAGTGGGATTTAGCTACTCATCACCATGGTTGACAGCAGGAAGAATGAAGAAGAATCTAAGAACATCAATCTCTCACAAAGTTGTTCTTTTCTCTCCCAAAACCCTAGCCTCAATGTTTGGTTCACAATAGAATAGAATCATCTAATTCCCCTTTTTTATCTCCCTAAATAACCCCTAATTCGTACTAACTTTTCCTATTCAAAAGATAAGCTCATTTCTCATGACAAGTGGTAACAAAGTAAAATATAAAATTCTGCAGCGCAGTGTTTGCGAGGCAAACAATTTTTGTGGGGCAAATAGTGAAATTCAAAATTGGACTTGTTCAGCATCTAGTAGTTGGCGACGCAAAGGATGATTGCGGGGCAAACTGGACTCATCAACACTTCTTTTTCTATTCCAAGTCTTCAAGTAATTCCTCTTTGCTTCCATGATCTTCAAACCTTATAAAACGCTACAAAACTAACAAACATGTGAAATAACAATTCAAATGAACTAAGATGAACAAAATTGCAAAATTATTAAATTGTATGAATAAAAGTGTGATTATTGAGTAAAAAGTGGTTAAAGGAACCAAAAACAATATATGAAAATTAGTACTATTTGGTCCCTAACAGTAGTTTCATTGGGAATAATTCTTCTCTTAGTACCAAGGTTTTAAAATAAAGGGGTGGTTGAGCTTTAACAATACAAAACCAATAAAAGAAGGACCAAGCTTTAACAATACAAGGTCAATGGACTAAGAGTAGTTTCACCGAGAATAATTCTCCTCTTAGTTCCAAGGTTTCAAAACAAAAGGGTTGGTTGACTTTTAACAATACAAAACCAATGGTGGGTTTAAAAAGTTTGAGCTTTAAGAATACAAAACCATTTTAACACGTGAAAAGCTTAAACAATATTTTAACACAAAATAAATGAGATTTGAAAAAGAGTTTGAGTACCTTGACAATTTTAGTCAATACCATTCCCATTCCTTGGGATTTTCAACAAACAACTTAAGCAATCAATCAATGGATACCTCAAGTGTGTGTATGTGTGTGTGTGTGAGAGAGAGATAACCTGTGTCACAAAAGGCAAAGAGGTAAGTATGATAATCATCAATGATAATGAGAAAGGATGTTTATACCTTTGGATGGTTTCATTTATGAATGAATGATGGATGATGAATATGAAACTCATGCATGTGGTTTAGATAAACAAAGTATATAGAAATGATAATACAATGGGTAATAAGTACAACACACAAGGATGGAAATCAATAAGTATATGTACAAGTACAAAGGATAATGATCAAGGTAAACAAGTTCATTTAACATGGATAAAAAAAGATCAAGATGTTTTTGAATTAGGGTTTGAAATTAGGGTTTTTGAAATTAACACCTAAACCTAATTAATTTTTAATGATTAAACACCAAATTCTAAAAGATAATTGGTCTAAGGGTACATGAAAATGTCAAATAAATTTTATCCTAACCCTAAACGTATATTTACAAAAATATACAAAGTTAAATTGAAGAAAATATTCAAAAGAAATGATTTTTAGTTTATTTTTAAACACTTAAATACCTCTTTTTGATTTATTTTTTAAATGAATTAAAAAAATCATTTTTTTTATTTTAAATTTATGACATGAAAATATATAACATAAATAATCTACACAAAAAATTTGGAGTCAAAAGGATCAATTTTTATATTTTAAAACATTTTTCAAAGTTGTGAAATAAAACAAAATAAACAAGTGATAAAAATTATGTTTTGTGGTCACTAGGACTTGAACCCATGCCCTTTGATTCATTACTCAAAATTAACACCATTGGATCATTGTGCGCTTGCCAACTGAGCTGTAACGATGTAGTCATAAGTAGTATGACTCCAATTCATTATATTTTAAAACAAGTCATACATGGAATTTTTCTGACTTAATCTTCTTCACTCAACAACAACCATGGCGCCAAATTCAAACTTCTTCCAAACTAAATCAAATTCAACAAACTTAGAACCTAACATGATCAACATGAAGATACGAGTTTAACCATATCATTAACAACAATTTATTCAAATCAGAACTCACAAATTTTTAGAAAGACATCATGAACCCTAAAAATCATTTTTAAAATTAAATTTTGGAAACATAAAATTAGGCCCTAAAACCGTAGGGCTATTAACCCTCACATGAATCTGAACAGAATGGTAAAAAGTTTCACAAAGTTGTATGCCTAAACAAGTAACTCGAGTTTGAGTTTGGTACCTTTGAAAATGGAGATCAATCTAAACTTGGGAGTGTTACAAAATGCTTGCTCGATCTGGATAGCTCCAATGACCTCCAAGGATGCTATCTGGGCACATGGAATGGATTGAACTCCTTTTGAATCTTCTGCTCAAAGGCATCTACAAGACAAGCAAATAAAAATGGAACTTGAGGTTCCAGGTGTTACAATTACAAATCAATGGTTCAGATAGCTTCTATATGGTATATAGAAGGTATCCAAAGTGATAGTTTGGTAGGTTTGTGTTTTGGGGGGGTAAAGGCTTCAATGGTATGTTAATGGAGGTAAAAATGGCGATTCTGAGTTTAAGATGTTTGTGACGGTGGTGAAGATGATGAAAAGCTCACAAATGATATTTAGAAGCTATTGGGATACTTGGCTTGCACCCAGATAGTTGTACTCTTTTGCTTGTTTGTGAAGAAATGAGAAATTTACGGTTTCAATGGTGAAGTACAATGCTTTAAGCATGCTTTGAGAGATTCTTCTGCAGCTTAGAAGGTTACTTGTTGTGTGATAACATGAAAACGTATCGTATATTTAGCTTAATTCACATACATTATTATTCTATTTTATTTTGATTTTATTATTTTATTTTGTATTATGCCGGTATTTCTATTTGTTTTCAGGAATTTATTTAGGCGGAGCTCACAAAAGAAATAGTCGGAAAAAGGAGCTAAAATGGAGAAGAATTTCTTAAAATGCCATTTAAATAAGGAGGTGAAAATAACAAGAAGCAAATGGACATTAGAAATTAAACATTCACTTTAAATACAGCGAGAGGGCTTTAAGGTTAATTAGACCTCATCGATTTTCAAAAATCATCTTTAAACTTTATTTGATACAGCGATAGCACTCACTTTGGTTTAATAATAAGATCATAATCAACAAACACGAGAGTGTGAGAGGAAGGTTTTTAAACAAGTGATTTCTACAGAAAGAATATTTTAAGTTACGAAGTCACGTTGATAGTTTACTAGATCCCCGACATCCAACCGTTACATACCAATTATATTCCCGCCTACTTAATTCAATAATATTTCTCTTTAATCCCCCTCTGATCATAATCAATCAGATGTTAGCCTTAGGTTTACGTAGTAACGATTAACTACACTAGGTCGATTCTTAGTCCCTGTGGGTTCGATATCTTTTAAAACTACGCGATAGAATGTGCACTTGCAGTCATAATCACAGACATAACCCATTATCGCGATCAAGTTTTTGGCGCCATTGTCGGGGAGTAATTTAGTCGACAATCGTAATTAATTGTTATGTTGTAGAGACTAAGGCAACTCAATTATTCTAATTCCCTTTGTGCATGCCAAGTACTCGCTCTCGAAGTGAAGACTTAGTGCTTCCAATTCCCGAACCGGAGCGTTCTATCACTGTGTCATGTCGATTAAGATGTACTCGCACTCTTGTTCCTACTCCTACTTCTGAACCAGTTGAAGAATCAACCATGGGAGAACAGCCGCGTCCTCTCAAATCTTACGTTATTCCTTCGCAAGCTGAACCTCACAATAGCATTGCTGCTCCTGCTATTGAAGCGAATAATTTTGAGCTAAAACCATTGTTGTTGTCAGCTGTACAACAAAACCAATTTTTAGGAAATGCGACGGAAGATCCTAATCTTCATCTGTCAGTGTTCTTGCAATACGCAGACACTGTAAAGGCGAATAATGTCAGTGCGGAAGCTATCCGACTGCGCCTTTTTCCTTTTTCACTAAGGGATAGAGCTAGAGCTTGGCTCTAGTCTTTACCCGCCAATTCTGTCACAACCTGGAATGAACTTAAGAAAGTCTTCCTGGCACGTAATTTTCCACCTAGTAAGACCGCCATGCTAAGAGCCCAGATCAATGGGTTTAGACAAAAAGATAACGAGTCTTTATACGAAGCGTGGGAGAGATACAAGGACATGCTTAGACTCTGTCCACATCACGGATTAGAATAATGGTTAATTATCCACACCTTCTACAATGGTCTCCTCTACAATATGAGACTTACAATTGACGCCGCCGCAGGTGGCGCACTGATGGGCAAAGCATACGCTGATGCCTATGCACTTATCAAGAGTATGGCTCAGAATCATTATTAATGGGGAAGCGAGAGAGCTGAATCAGAGAAAAATTCTGGAGAAAAATCTTCAACGAAGAGTGGGATGTACAAGATAAGTAGCCTCGACCGTGTTAACGCCAAAGTCGATGCCCTAACTCAGAAGATTGAAAACCTCACTATAGCACTTGTAGCCGTCATGGCTGCTGTTTCCCCGAATTGCGAAATATGCGGAATGTCTGGACATGATGCCCCCGAGTGCCATATTAACCCAGGATGGAAGAATCACCCTAATTTCTCGTACAAAAACAATAATGCCTAATGCCTTTGTCTATTTGTGAGAAACTAAAAATGGGAGATCTAAGACCAACCAAGATGTCAGTACAACTCACAGACCGATCTGTCAAGTATCCTATAGGTGTTCTTGAAAATGTACCTGTCCGCAATGGACAATTCTACATCCCTACGGATTTCATAATTATGGACATAAAAGAAGACATCAATACTCCTATAATCTTAGGAAGACCTTTCCTAGCTACCGCTGGAGCCATTATAGACGTAAAGAAAGGCAAGTTGACATTCGAAGTAGGTGAGGAGAAGGTCGAGTTTATTTTAAACAATTCCTTCAAGCCCCGAATATAGGAGATATATGGTATCTGGTGGATGTTATTAATGAATGTATAAGAGAGATAGGATTATCGGAAGAATCCTACTCTGAAGTTATAAACATTCCGATGCCCCTGATTTTCGAAGATGACAATTGGCGTCCCGAATATCGAGATGATAGTGTAGCAACTTGCCATAAAAATTAAAGGTTTTAGAGTCGCCACCTATTCTGAAGGGAAAATAGGAAACCCTACAGAGTTTAAAGATTCAGGGTAAGTTATTATAATCAGGTCGAGGGAAGGTGTTAGGCACCCTCAACCATTTCCTATGGCTTTGAATCTAATGGTCAAGTTTTATGGCTAACATAAAGAAAGGTGACAGAAAGTTATATAGGGTGAATCGCAAGATTTGAACCAGATTAGAATTTTGAGGAAGGGGACTCGCCTTGTTGCAAAGTGCCTACGTATCTCCTTAGGGAGAATCATAGTCAACGTAGTTCGGGCACAGGGTTGTACGCCTTTGAATTTGATTTGATATGGTTTGAAGGTATTTTGAGTTACCTTGTCGTAGTTTTTGAAATGCGAAGTTCGAAGGTATTTTGAATTACCTTATCGTAGATTTGAAAATCGCAGTATTGAAGAGATGAAAATGCGTAGTTTGGAGGAGTGTTTTAAGATTTAGGCGTACAATCCTGATTTAATATGTCACCGTTAGTTGCGATGATCAATAGGTTTGATCATTATAGTTAACAAATTAAATAATGTATTGCTGGTTGCTCTGATCGATGGATTCGATAGTCACGGACAACAAATGGAGTATATTTTAATATTGTAATTAAAATTATTTATCGTTATCCCTCATAATCAATAGGTTTGATTACTACACGATAACGAGTTAAGTATGCTAATCATTGTAACCAATAGAATTGTTAGAACCATTTTTAGCAAAATAAAATGTATTTTATTATTGGATTTGATTAATTAAATTAATCAATTATTAATCACTGCGACCAATAGATTTAGTCAGAACGAGTAACAAATTGAATCCTAAAACTTTGGCCCAGTGGCTAGTGGGATTGGGCAAACCCTAATGGACGAATTAAATTAATTTACCCCAAATTAGAATCTAAATATTCAACCTGAATTAAACATTTAATTTATTAAATCATTCACCTAATTATTAATTGACTAAATAAATTAGTTGAGATTATTAACCTAAATCCTAATTTAACATTGTTGTTTTTTATTATCGTAAAAAAGGATTATATATAAAACAAGGCTTTTCATTGATTTTAATAGAAAAACTTTAAAACAAACAATTAAATAAAATCAAAGAAGTAGAAAAACAAGGATTTTAATTGGGTGTGGCTCCCTTGCATAGGTTCATGGTACATCTCCCTCTTTAGATGCGTTAAATCCATGATGGCTTTATCCGATGGCCTCAGCGTGAGGGAACAACGTGACTTGGGTGAGTGCATAAGTACTGGATCTGAAAGCAATGCTTTGTTAATTGATAAAAAAACTTAACACTGATAGGGATCGAACCTGGGATCCCTTGTTTAACTACGAGCGTCTCCTGCCAAGCGTGCCATTTAAAAGACAAAACAAATTCAGAATTTTGAAAGAAAAACAGCTGCGCCATGTACTGTTCCCTTTCTTCTTCGTTTCGTCCTAAGATGCACAGACTTATAGCTACAGTTTTCTTATGCGTGATTGTATGCTTTCCCCTTCCCAACCTGCTAATAAACACCAATAAACACGATATAATAGCACAGTTAGAGTATATATGATCCCACGAATCCAATGATGCCCTTGATTTTGCCTGGTTTATGAAGCCCCAATTCGAAGCTTCATCAACCAAACAATGGCAAATTCCTATCCTTGCAACGAAAATCCAAACAAAGCATCCAGAAACATTATAAACAAGCATATTAGTCATACCAAATAATCAAAACACATTAATAATGCCCGGATATATGAACACAGGATTGAATTCGTTGGAGACAAAAACTTGTCCTTACGATTACGATGATGTGCACTTTAAGCCTGCAAATCGATTTGAATCCCTTCACCACCGCCCACAGATTGTATTTTGGTGATCAAAAGCCCTTGAATCCTCCTCAATCTATAAAAATGATTTTGAATTTTTGTTGGAAAAACTTGAAGCTCAATTCGGGTTCCCCTACCTACAGCCTCTCACCTTGTATTTTCTCAGTTACTATAAGATGTTAATGATTAATAAAACAACAAAACATGGTAAGAAAAATAGGTTATGTTCATGGTGAAATTCAGTGAAACAAACTGGTGAATAACTGTTAAATTTTTTCTCTCTTGTTGCCAATGAGTCAATTCTATCAAATTATGTACAGTAATGGACCTCAAATATTAGTCTGTACGTGTTATTAGGATAAGAAAGAATGGTCCTTTTTTATCATGTACAATTTAGTTTTTCTTTTTATTTCTAATGGGCCTAGTGCCCAATTAACTTAATAACCCAAAATTGATATAGTTATAATATTAACCTAATATAAAATACTAATTATCCTAATCCAAATAATAATAATAATAATAATAACTTTAATCCAAATGATAATAATAATCATAATATTATTTCAAATGTTTAATAATAATACTAAATCCTAATATTAATAAATAATAATGGTTTTAATAAAATTATAAGAATAAAATAAATATTGATTAATTATTATAAAAGAAATCAAACCTTCTAAGGATAAATTGGGCCAACTGATTGGGCCCAAATACCTGTTGATTACACCCCTGCTTTAACTCAAAGCGGTTTATAAGAGAATGGGTTTAACAATAGAGATGTTAAACCCCATGACCCTTATTTGAATACCCCTGATGAATTAATAGACGTAGATTTGATCGGGCAAATTTTGGGGTATGACAGCTGCCCCTGTTCAATCTTCTTAAACCTGAAGAGTTAGATAGGCACGTCTACCTATCGTGATCTAAAGGTAGAAGATGATTGAACACTGAAATGCCCTGAAATTTGGATTTATCAGGAAAAAGTTCAGTGGGAGATGGGCTTACAGATGCCACCCAAGGTAAATACCCCTCCTTTTTTAGAATGTGAAGCAGATGCTTTCGAAAGGAGCCACTTGCTTTGATTGTAGTACGGCCTAAAAAGGCTACCTGAATTTCATGCGATGTTATGATGCATGTAATGTACGATGCAACGAGCTTCTCAAAATAAATGAGAGCCATGTATGTATATGCACTATGTATGAATGAGGTATGTAATTGAATGATGCATGACTATTATCTATTCTAGTTGAAGTATGTTAGTAGCTTTGGAAAAGAAAGATAAACCTTTGTTTTTTATTGATGATGTTTTGGAGAAGATCACTGTCATGGGACTAACGTGATAAACTCAATCGAGGAACCTTTTGTAAAACCTCGTGCTCGAGTGTGAAAGAAAATAATCGTCCTGCTAAAGCCTGAGTCTTACATAGCGAGGACTTCATTAGCTTGCTCTATTGCTAGCAAACTTTCGCAATTTGTGAACCCCACTTACTATAGTTCTAGTAAGTTTCCGCGATTTGTGAACCCCACTTACTATAGTTCTAGTAAGTGTCCGCAGTTTGTGAACCCTACTTACTATAGTTCTAGTAAGTTTCCGTAGTTTGTGAACCCCAAAAGGATCACTTGCTGTAGCTCTAGCAAGCTCAACTGCACCAATAGGATTACTTGTCATAGTTCTGACAAGCTCACCTGCACCATTTGGATCATCTTCCCTTGTTTGGACAAATTTCACCTACACCATTAGGAGCACCTGCCCTGGTTCGGACAAGTTTCACCTGCACTATTTGGATCATTTGCCCTGGTTCGGACAAATTTCACCTACACCATTTGAATCATTTTCCCTAGTTCGGACAAATTTCACCAGCACCATTTAGCTCATTTGTCCTGGTTCGGACAAATTTCACCTACACCATTTGGATCATTTGCTCTGGTTCGGACAAATTTCACCTGCACCAATAGGAACCACTTGCCCTGCTTCGCACAAGCAGACTTGTATAGTAGGAATTATTTGCTATATTTCTAGTAAACTTACCTGCACCAAAAAGATCCACTTGCTATAATGCTAGCAAGTTTATCCGCATAAAGTCCTTGCCGGTATCCTGTAGATGTATGAAGATATTGCTCTCGACTCGAGGGTCAGAAAGAAAACGATATGTTTAGAAACCCACGACTCGAGGGTCGGACATTCACGACTCGAGGGTCAGAAAACAAACTAGTAATAACACGAGGGTTGGAGACTTACGACTCGAGGGTTGGAAACTGGGCTTTTGTAGATAATATGCATATGCTAATGCATATGTATGTATGTTGATGCAATCCCGAGATTTTATCTCCTTAAACCCATTGAACTTGTTTAATCCATGTTTGCCCCTACACACGGCTATGCTTATGCCGACTTTGTAATGTTTATGCATGCGGGTAATACATATGCTTATGCATATGCGTAGTTTGTTTATGAGTGAAATGAACTACAAGGTTGCTATCATTGGTAAGGTTACCGGGATACATCAATTAGGTGATCGGGTGAATATCTCCGTAAGGTTTCTATCATCAATAAGGTTACTAGCATCTGTAAGGTTACCGAAAAGCACCCAATTAGGTGATTGGAAAGAATATCTCAGTAAGGTTACTGGCATCGGTAAGGGTACCGAAAGCATCAATCAGGAGATTTGGAAGAATATCTTAGTAAGGTTACTGGCATCGGTAAGGTTACTGGAAGCATCAGGTAGGTGATATGAAATAAACCAACAGTAAGGTTATTGTCATCGGTAAGGTTACCGGAAGCATCAATCAGGTGATTGGAAATAAACCAACAGTAAGGTTACTGTCATCGGTAAGGTTACCGGAAGCATCAATCAGGTGATTGGAAATAAACCAACAGTAAGGTTACTGTCATTGGTAAGGTTACCGGGAAGCAGGTGGATAGTATGGTTTAGTACCAGAATAATGACTTGGATGTTGTAATATATGGAATAATGCTTATGCTCATGCATATGTTGATTGATGTAATGAGTGGAATGAAATAATGTCTTTTAGAAGACTACCTAAAAAGGTTTCTGGAATGGATATGAACATTTGTCTTAAAGGAGACTACTTGAAAAGGTTCTTAGGAAAAAAATGTCTTAAAGAAGACTACCTAAAAACGTATGGTGTAATGTATCAAGCAATCTATGTAATGCGTGATCTATGTGTATTTATATGATGCTCCAATGATAGGTTGTTGATAACCATAGCGTTTATAGTTTGCTAAAGTTGTAAGGTTGTTGTATGCTAGCGTGATTTCCCAATACCTGCTTGTGAACTTTGAAGATCGTAGTTAGGAGAAAGATTTGTCGGATGTCGTAAAGTGTGAGAACGCCTTTTCCTTTTGCTGTGCGCCTTTCCCCAGTTTGGTTTTTTTTTAAATACTCCACGCTTTTAACCTTTTGAAGTTCTCCATACCTTTAGCCTTTGGAGATTCTCCACACCTTATGGATTTGATATCCAATGGCCCAATGTTTAGTGGAAAGAAGGTGCCTATGATTTCCAAGACGTGAAGGAAGTGCCCCGTGAAATAACCTTGTCATATGCTTTGACATTTAAATTAAATGGTATGCCCTTGGTTTCTAGGATATGGAGGGCTATCCATAGTTCTATCCTTTGAATTTGAATTCTTCCAGTGTTTGACATGCCCCTGTTTGTTATTGCTTCGAGGTGTGACCCAAGTCGATTGAACCTTAGGATGAATACCCCTAGTTAATAGGATCTTTGATTACATGCCACTGTAATCCCTGAAATTTTGCCCCTATTTAGGAGAACCCCCTGGATGTGGTTCCCCCTTTTCCAGATTCTTTATTAGAGATGATCGCCTTCGACTAACCAACATTGTGATCTCCTTGAGTGTTAAGTGTATATTCGTAGATGACGTTGTACCCTTTGAGAAGTAACTCAAAATTTATTTAACCCACCCCTTTCTCCTTGATGTTCTCCAAATCCTAGAAATTCTCCTAATCCAATGAATGTGCTTTGTTTGTAAGAGAATCGTTTCAGTTTTGGTGTTGAGCAGAAGCCTTAGTAGATATCCAAGCTTTGATGGAAAATGTTGCAAAGATCCATGCATTGTCGGGAAGCTTCGATGATTTAGCAGTCACGAGATTATCTTTTGCCTTTGTTTTGTTTTTATCCCTTATTTTTGCGTGAACCAATTCCTTTGAATTTGATCCATCGGGATGCCCTAATTTTTGCCTAAGTCATGTTGTTTTCTTTCATGGAGTTTTCCATTTTGACTTAGCGGGCGCTTTCCTCCTTTTTGAATGCTCCTTTTGATCCTTGGATTTTGAATGTTGTGACTGCCATTTCTACTTTGATTGCAAGCTTCGTCTTTGATACGTCCTCGATCTTGAATGATGTATTGAGAAAGAAGATGTTGTGAATGTTATCTCCATTGCTTCCTCAATCTTGGATGAACGCGAGGAATAAGATATGCTTGATGTTAGACGCTGGCCTTAGGATCTAGAGGGGGGGTGAATAGATCCTTCACAGTTTTGCGGAA